>NC_048284.1:27192067-27492067 GCF_009762535.1 Notolabrus celidotus | reverse complement strand
TGTCATGAAGAAATACAGACAGATCACTGGAGTCCTGCACAGAGACACAGATGTAAAAGAAAGTTTTACATTAAATGATTGAAATCAAACTTGATGTTTAGTCATTACCTGTTTGACTCAAGCTCTATTTTCACAAAAAAGAATAACCTAGTGAGATTCAGCTCAGGCTTCTTCAAGATATAATTACAAAGCTAATAGCTAATCTGCTTACTTTGACTTCTGGCTTGAGAGTAACACAATTGATCACTGAGCACTCGGAAATTGAGCCGTGGGAAGGCACTACAAGCAATCCTAGCACTTAGTAAAGTAATTATGGAATCAGGACGGCTGTTCCTATCATCAAGCGTACAGTAAAATAAAGTTATGTACTGCTACTTAATGACAAGACAATTTCTATTGATCTTTTTTTTAACAACACATACATGGAAAACAACAAAATATTATGTTAAAATAAGGTAAAAGAACATATTTTCATTTCCTCTTCTGCAGCTAAGTGAAAGAACAGGTGGTAAAGCACTGCTATAAATTATACAAACAATTAAAGATGCATTTTTTCTCTATTATTTTCAAAATAACATCATTAAAATGCAATAAGATTGAGTTACTTTAACAGACTGCAATCTTTTTGGCAGATACATGTCAAATATTATTTCAACAATTTTGACAAGATGAGGTTTGTAAAAGTTGAAATCAATCTGTTTAAAATGATTTTTTTGTGTGTCTGCAGGAGGGAACCACTCTGTTATATCCAGCAAAATAAAATCAAACCATCATCTGCATTTGATCTTGACAAAGACATTCTTGTATCCTGTTTGCTCTGCCCTTGACTTCTACCAACATCCAACAGACTCACTCCCTCCTCCCTCCCCTCTCCCCATCCATCCTGCAGTCTGCCAGCACATTGCCAGTGACCCATATTCCCCCCAAGGGATACTGCAGGAGCTCTCAAGAATTATGTAAAACAAAATCATTAAACTCCAAAAGTGCTGAAGCGTCATGAGCTAAATGGACCAAAGAGTAATTAAACCATATTTACAGTACATCTTGATTTCCTCTGTATTTAATATCACGTTGGCAAAATAAACTAAAACATCTAGAAAATACAAAGTAATAATGACAGCAGCAAGAAAATATGAGTTGTTCTCACCAGACTGGACCTTTAGCTAGGCTGCAAACTGATCTTTCAAGATGGCATTAAAGAGCAGAGATGGTTTGGAGAAATTGTGCTCAGATCAATAAACCTGCAAGGAGTCTGTTTATCAGATTCTGACCATGTCTGTGGCCACAAGATACCATCTCTCTCCTTCTCAAAGTGTACACTGCTCAGTCCTGTGGTCTCTCTCTTAAAAACATGATGCTCGCGGTGCCCCATCCCACTTAGAAGGACAGAAATAAACAGCCCAATGGAGAGGACAGAGGAGATGACACACCGTTGTAGGAGATGAAATATTCATTTGAAACCACTCGCAAAGGAATGGCACTGGTTTACTTTGTCGATTGGAGTGAGTTTGATGGATGTTAGTGGTGACAAATGCACATGGATGGTGAACTTACCTTCCAGAGGCACATCTGCATAGACTGATGTGCCCACATGAATATTATAACACTTTTAATTGACTCAAACACAAAGCACTTGTGAGAAAATGAATTAGAAAATAAAAAGTCTATGAAATAATAAAGGCTGATTATTTAAACATTTATATTTTTCAATAGCCTTTCCTTTAGTTTGCAAAATGTTGAAAATAAAAGCATTGACTGAAAATTCTCATTGTGTGATCATCCACACAGCAGTGGTACCGTTTCATCTTAAACCATTACTGTCTAAAATTTGGCTCCAAACATCCTAGCCATATTTCTTTTTTTTTTTCTAGACCCTGTATCAACTTTCAAGTGAGCAGCCTGATCTTTACCTGCATTTGTGCTCCACTAATAGCCTCACCAGAAGTCCCTGGTTACTGACCTTGCAGGAGAAGTGATGGTGCACAGCCAGGCTCAGCGCTTGTTTCTTGAGAGCCACAAGGGTCGCTGAGCACTTCTCACAACACGCAACTTTCCTGTCAGCCCTCCCAAAGCCAGGATTCTTCGACATGGTATCTCTGCACAGAGTCGCGCTTCCAGAGGACAAAGTACTCCTGATGCGGTCTCCCATGGTTCCAGTCAGAGCCCTGTATGACGGGACGGAGTCTTCTCTCTGGCACATATTCCGATGTGGGTCTCCTCGGGACCCTCCGGCACCCTCTGGGGCAGGGCGCTCCTTGGGTTGGCAGTCTTTCCCGTTAGTAGTTACAGAAAACCAGGCTGGGTCCCAACGATGCTGCACTTCTGTGCTCTGAGAGAGAAATCATCTTACAGAGGATGTATGTGGGCTTAGGCAGCGGGAAATTAGATATCAATCGACGCGGACAACTGTAACCACACCCAAATGTTTGTCTTGCAGGAAAAACAACAACAATTATTTAAATAAACTCCATAAATACCTTCTAATGTTACATAAATGTGAATTAATCTGTTTATAATGTTTAAATCTGACTTACCCGGTGAGTTCCTCTGACTGAGGCAGCAGATCTGTCTCCTCTTCCAGTTAGAGATGACATGACAACTTGTTAATATTTAAAAAGATATCCGAACAAAGGCAGGGGGCACTTTTAATGAATTTCGCCAAAGCTCCATGGAAGTAACAAGATGATATGTCACTCATTGTAGGCTTAAATTAAAAAAAATGTACGATCCAAGAGGCTGGAGACACTGACAGAGAGCTGGAGTGATAACAGTGGTACAGTGAGGAAGAAGAAGAAGAAGAAGAAGAAGAAGAGGAGAGCGCACTGGAGAACACATCATGATCGCACTTAGCTTTTTATTAAATCGTCCTCAGGGAGGCAGTAAAGAGCAAGTGATCACAACTATTGGGGATAGCCTACAGAGAACACACTGTTGCACTGATTGTTTTATAAAACGCTGTAATCATCCATTTCCTTGCGAGGCTAATGGGGACAAATGCTGCTTTCATGGACGTGAAACGTGTACGCTATATTCTATGGCTCTATGGGATTATACATGAATGAACTACACTGATATTATATATTGGAGACTACGTCATCTAAAGATAGGGCCTGTTATTGTTAGATCCGACTATGTCAGTTTTTATTATTTTATCAAATGAAAATGGAGCTGTGTGCTTTTTGACATTTAAGTTGAACAGAGACAGGGAATATGGTTGAATAGATTATACTGGAGGATAAAAGCTTCCAGTATCCATCATCATAGTCACACCATGTCACCATGTCACTTCTGCATCAAGATTAATTCAAGATTCAAGACAGCTTTATTACTAAGTGAGCTCACACACACAAGGAATTTGACGTGGTGATTGGAGCACCTGTACTTAACATCAAGACAGTAGGAACAATAAAGATAGAAACCTTATAATATAAATATTCTAAGTAAAAATACTATCTGTAATATATTATCAACATTCTTCTTCTTCTTCTTCTTCTTCTTCTTCTTCTTCTTCTTCTTCTTCTTCTTCTTCTTCTTCTTATTATTATTATTATTATTATTATATAGATATTTTAGGGAGATATGGCATGTCTTTTTTTCTATGTTCTACTGTAAAATTGGAAAAGAAAATTATGGCTTGTTTTATTGATTTTTTTACTCGACTACTTAGGATGCATAGTATTCTGTTATAATAATCACTCACTATACATGTCTTTGCTTTTGTGATTCCAATCTCGATCTGTCACTGTACATTTGCCATATTCTTAACAAAATATTACCATTAAAATGATAAACAAAAAAGAAATACCATCTGTACAAAGGAGTATAAGTACTATTCAAAGATATAAATAAATTTGCCTAAGCCAGAGTGCACATCTTAGCAGATGAATATAATAATAATTTCCCATAACATGTCCTAATTGCCAGTTGGATAATAATTTATTGCAATAGCAATAGCAATTTTATTTATAAAGCACATTTCATTACATGTAAGTTCAATGTGCTTTGCATGGAGAATTAAATAAATAAAAACATTTTTCCAAATAGAATAAATAAAAACAGAAAAACAATACATACACCCAACATGCATCAGACACAGCAATCAAACGAACAGCAATTATTGCTGCATATGCATCCAGTCACAACAGTCATTATACCATTCATACGCTTGAGAAAATAATATGGTTTTAATCTTTTTTTTAAAAGTGGAGACAGTAGTTATGGGCCAGAGGTCAGCAGGCAGCTTGTTCCAAAAATATGGAGCACATTAACTTAAGACCCCTTAACCAGACTTTGATTTGACTCTAGGTACATTTAAAAGATACCTTTGTGTAACATTTGTGTATACCTCTAACTTTTATTTTTATTTTATGTATCTATTTTTTATTATATCTTTATTTTTACTTTATTTTTCTACTTTTATTTTGTATTACAGTATTTCTCAATCGCTAAAACATTAAACCCTATTGTGTTAACCAAATTCCTTAGTGGCCTGAACCCATGTATTGAATCAGTCACTCTTTCGGCAAAACCATAAGCGCTTTTCACCTGTTAGACACGACTTGCAAACACATTCTCACTCACTAAAACATATGTTGCACTGTGATGCACTTGTGTTGCATAATGGTAAGCACAGGTAGCAAAAGTTAAATACATGTCACAGCTTAAATACAACCACTCAAAACTGATCACACTTGTGGCTCATGATGTGAGGAAACCAATATAAGCCAGTTCAGAGAGCACTGGTTGTTGAAGGTTGTACAATGGACAGAAATAATCAGAGAGGCAGAGGAAGAGTGCGTGTAAGAGGTGATCGAGGAGGAAGAGGAGGGGAGTGAAATGGAGAAAGACAAAGAACAGTAACTTCTGATGAAATAGACCATGTTCTTCTTATTTATATTTGATTTGACTTTATCTTTACTGTATACAGGTGCTACATTCAAAGAGGATTACTTTATTTCTTTATTAAAAATTAATTTAGCCTACTGTGAACAATAAACAATATTTCTACAGCTTCATGTCCTGGGCATTGTGTTTTCAGTGTTTTGATGTAGTGTGTAATGACTGCTCTTGTTTTAATTTTGAGTGACTTGGGGTATGGTGTTTATAGTGTTGATAAAAGCGTGGTGGATGTCAAGAAATGTGTTTTAGCTATTGAGAAATACTGTAATCATTCATATTTCTTACATTAAAAACTAGATTTTCGAATAATTTGCCTATATTTTACACAGACGTCTTGTTCTCTCCCAATAGCCAAGAAGCAGGCTATTTACAGGATAATAAATAAAGCATATTTGTTTAAAAATAATATTAGACTAAAACCTAGCTTGCCTATTGTCAGATCAGGCTTTAAAATATCCTCATGAATGTAAACTTCCATCAAAATGCGCAAATATGTTATGCGTAAAGGTTATTGTAGCTCTTCCTACCCCGTGATACAATGCGCTGGTATATGGTATATACATTTTTTTCCACAACAAGGTATTGTGGACTTGTTTGGCTGGTGATTACGACAGCGACAGATGGTCGGCGTGCTATATAATAAGCTGCGTTGCTCTCTGGGTAATGACGGTACAAGCGTCATCCTCCCCCACGCCGCAGACTCTGCACATCTCTCTACCCGGTGAAACGAAGGCTGGACGGCTCGGGTGCCATTTGGCGCAGTTTTGGGCTATAACCGCTAACAAAGGGAGTTCCGTTATTTATTTATCGTCGTGTTTTTTCAGTCGTGTTTAATATATTTAGCCATCAAACATTAACAATGAGCTCAATCAACGTGAAGAAGCTGAAAGTGAACGAGCTGAAGGACGAGCTGAAGAAGCGTAATCTGTCGGACAAGGGTCTGAAGGCCGAGCTGATGGACCGCCTGCAGGCCGCTCTGGACGAAGAGGCCCTCTCTGGAGAATCCCCGCTAGACCAGGACGCCGCTGGGAGCCAGGCTTTCGACCAGGCCGCCGACCAAGAGTTTATGGGAGAGGAAGAAGAAGGTGAGGGCCAGGTGGAAGAAAGCATGGAGGCCAACGAAGACGACGAGGAGGAGGAGGAAGAGCCGGAGAACGGAGGCAACGGCGAGGGCGCTGCCGAGGACGAGGAGATGGGAGAGGGAGAGGAGGAAGAGGACGATGAGATGGACCCCATGCTCAAAGTCGCTGGGGACGACATGGAGAAAGTGGATGCAGAGGATGGTGAGCCCGGGGACCAGGCTCCTGAGGGTGAGTCAAACGGGTTATGAAAATGTGACTGGCTGGATGGACTGTGACTGGGTGTCGGTTTTTGCTATAGTCGTAATGCTACCGCGGGAGGGAACCGGCTGGGAATGACCAAAGTTTAACCACCAAGCACAGGGTCCAGGTTACAGATAGGTGACCTCGCTAGACCACTAGGCGGTAGAAACTAACCCACATAGCCGGTAAGCTAATCGAGCGTTAGCATCTGTCACTCCTTGGTAGGCTAGCGCGACATATTCTGTAATAATACGGATAAACCAGCCGAAAAACATTCACCGTTACGCTTTAGTTCGTTATAAATATGTCAACTAACGTGCGTAGTCGACGAAGTTCAGAAATATCGTTTGTATGTGTCGTAGTCTGGCTTTTCGTTTCACTTTGTTAGCATGTAGCAGCCAGCTAACAGCGTTTCTTTGTGTGTGATGCAATGCTAGCTAGCTGCAGAGCCGGCTAGCTAGCTGAGTGTTCCCACACTGAAGAAGAGCGACCTCAGGAGGGTTAACAAGGCAGAGAGGAAGACAATCACTCTCCTCTTCATCAGCATTAAACATGTTGTTCTGGTGGGAAGATAAAGCAACATGGAGGGTTGAACAATTCATTTTCAAAGTTGGAAACTTTCCATGGGAATTAACAGGAATTATTTATGGGAATAAACCAAGAATTTACTAAATTTAAGGGTTGGCTCTTAATAGGGAATTTAAATAGTTGGAGAAAATACATTTTACCATATTCCTGACTAAAACAACGAGATTTCATGCAAGTACAGTTGCATATGCTTTTTTATTTGCATGTTAAATGGGACTTTGTTGGGATTGCATTTTGAATGGGTTGGGTCGGGGGAATGAGTAATATTTAACTCAACATTCATGTTTTTGTTCTTCAATGAAATAATTGAATGTTCAATCAAGTATTTAACACTTGATAAAGTTCTACTGGGATAAATAATAAAAATAAACTAAAATAAATCTGTTTTAGAAGTCTGCTTATAACATAACAAATATGTATGCTTGGATACGATACCCTTCCATTAAATTACCCTCAATTCCTAGCTAACTTACTTTAAATTCCCATGGACAGTTTCTAATTTGGAATCTTTCCAATATTCCCCAGCTTAACTTCCCGTGGAAATTTACCAGAAACTTTCCACCCCTTTGCAACATGTTTGATGGGTTCAAAGAGGTTTGTGCTATAGTGACAGTGGTTTCCACCACTGTCTTATTAATCCGCCCTTGTAAAAATGGCCTTTTGTACATGTATGCTTTGGTTAGGATAATGTCTACTCATGGGATGCCAGTGTATAATCGTATCTAACCTGTGAAACGCCGTGAACACTTGAACTAGCTGAAAGAGAGGGGGTAGGCACTGAACTGCTTGTGTAGCACGTGGTTAGTTTGTACGTAGTTTGATTAAAAGTGTCATCATAAAGGCTCAAAGCTAGACGGGGTCGGTTTATGATTAAAATCCAAGGAGGTTATCAGTTACGGGGGAGGGGGCAATTAACATCGCATTAGATCTCCTCATATTCTTGCATGATGCAACTGTCCTACACACAACAGGCCTCCCATAATGAAACAGAGAATACATGATGAATCAGAGACTTGGTTTTCCAGTCCCAGCCAACCCAGTTTAAATTGTTCATTTGGACCAGCTTCCATTTTAAATACTATCTGGTCACTAGTTCTGTTTCAAGTTATGGAGTATGACTGTGTTGTTTAATTGTAACCATGAGGTGTCACCTCTTAACGTAATATAATGATGATTATGGTCGACACAATGTAACTAATGAACGGGCTTTGTGGGCCAGAACCCCACTGCCAGTCCGACCTCTCTACATAAAAAGGAGCACCTCATTCTATATCTTTGTTCTATTTTCAAAGGGGATGCGGACAAAGACACGAATGCTGATCAGAAGAATAAGAAGGGTGTTAAGAGACGCCGGGAGGAACATGGAAGGGGCTACTTTGAATTTATTGAAGAGAACAAATACAGCTGGTAAGGATGGGACAGAGCAAAAATGGCCTTCAGCATCCCTGAAGCGCCATACATAGCTTTGTTGAACTGTATTGGCTTTAAGTGCCAATGCACATAACTAGCAGGAGGAAACCCTCATTTTTAAGTATTACACTACTTAATGACCTTACATTCACACACACACACATGTCCTGAGGGTCATCCCTAACTACCTAAAGAGCCTTACCATTTATCTTTTACAGTGCCCACTCACATTTGTGTCTTTTATGGACTGCATTCTGTAGCAGAAGTGCAACTATCAAGTCTCTATGAACTGTCACATCTGTTCCTCATGCCACATATTGTTTTGCAAAGCCCATTGTGTTCTGAAGGTGAATCAAGGCTGCTCAAAGACAACACATCCAGAGGAAAGTAGCAGATGTGCACTTTTGAATGTAGGGGAGGGGTGGGGAGTCATAGCTGAGAGGCGTGGGAGGAGGGTCCATTACTGCAGGCTAGCAGACGTCCAGTGTGTTTGGAACGTCCACGGAGGAGCTCGCAATTGACCGTCCATCGTTTTGCCTCGCTATGGTCCTTTTTCCCCCCCGTTTTGTTTGGTTGTATGATGTCAAGATGATATTTCTGTCTCATGTATCATGTCTTCCTGTGTGTAATCATGAGGTGAGAGTGTGGTTTTGTCTAAGAAGTTCTTTTCCACCCCTATGCAATGACATCAAGCATGTGTGTTTTTCAGTGTGTGTATGTGCGCATACCTACTCCTGGTCAGTTATTTTTTTTCATTACGCTATGGCAGACTGTTAGGATCAAGCGGCGGAAATGTAAATGTTTTATGATTGAGCTATTTTTTTGTATTTTTATTTTTTGTAAGGAGGGGTTCTGGGACGTAGACCATCAGGGTACCAGAACTGTTAGAACATGATGGTGTTTCTGTCTTCTGTGCTTTTTGTCCTGGACACGTTTTCTGCAGCCAAATCTATTTTTTTCTTATTTCTTTTAAGAGCATTTTTATCTTTGTTTTCAACTTTTACAATCCCTTCTTTTTTTTTACAAATATTTTTATTGATCTGTAATATAACGAGCGTTACAGCCAGGGGGCCTTGAGCAGCTACAGAGGCAGCAGCCATCTTGGCTGATTACACAATGAGCTCCTAATTGAAGCACATTCTTGGGAGCCACCGTTTATCACACTAAAGCAGCCGTTTGTTGCGTTTTGAGGAAAATACTGGGGCTAATTCTCATCTCCAGAGAACTGTCAAACATTTATTGTGTTCCTTTAGAATAATAACTCTACACCACTGGGCTTAAGGTTGTTTTCAAGGCAAAGAAATCCCAATGCATCACTGAGGTTCAAACCTGGAACACTTAAACTTGATAACTAGACCACCCATTAGAGATTTAGGTACTTATTAATTCTCAAGCTACAGAGTTGGTAAGTTTCTGTAGCTCTCAGTTCACAGATTGCTTGTTTCAAGCAGCTAGGCAGGTTGACTTCTTGTACTGCATAGATCCAGATCCACAGTGTGTGTAAGCTGTGACCTTTTCATTGAGAATTCCACACATAGGAAGTTAAATATAACTGCACTCACTATCACTTTGACTGACCCCACAGCAGACTTAATTCTGAATGCAGATCTTTGATTTCCTAAGAAAGATAACTGCTTTGATTTGATCACTGTCCACAGTGATAGCCTCGCATGTTGAGAACAGACAAGGTGCTTCCTTTTTTTTTGTATCTCTCACATTTTAGATTTCGCTGGATACTGCAAGGTAAGTGATGTCTGCCAAGGCCCACACCACAGCTAATTATCCAAGTGTTTGGTGGCTTATTTGCCCAATTCACTCTATTTTGTATTGTTTCCTCTAGTCTGTCTTTCTCCTTCTGTACCCACATGTTTTTCAGCACGTGGTACCAAGGCAAGCAGGCTACATGTTTTTGCTCTGAGACATGAATCATCTGAGTAACTGGTTGGTATCTCTTTCTAGGGCCTCATTCAAGTCTCCTGTGCCCCCCCTGGAGGAGGAAGACGAAGAGCTTGATGAGACAAAAGTCTGCCTTGATGCCTGTAAGTTATCTTCATGTGAAAAACAATCCTGTGAAATAGTCCAGTAGACCTGTCTAAGCAGAGTTATGACAACCAACTAATATATTAATAATGTGGGGATTTCTTTTTGTGCTCCAGACAACAGTGACCTGCACTTCAAGGTGTCACGGGACCGATACAGTGCCTCATCTCTCACCATGGAGAGCTTTGCTTACCTGTGGTCCGGAGGCAAGGCCACTTTTGGTTTGAACCAGGGCAAAGCTTGCTTTGAGATGAAGGTACAGTAATGATACTGGAATATTACGCAATACACTTTATCGTAACGTTTCATAACTAGGATTCTTTAACATATAACTTAAACTATGTTTAAAGTTATTCAGAAGCCTAAACATTAACATAAGATTAGTACTGATAGATCTCACTGGTGTCTTTCTTAACTTCAACAGATTACAGAGAAAATCCCTGTGAAGCACATTTCCAGCAAGAACATGGAGATCCACGATGTGCAGGTCGGCTGGTCCCTGGCTACTGGCACCCTTCTCCTTGGTGACTATCTTTATACATGCATACTAATAATTTAGTCCTATAGTCTACAATCTAGCATATTGTTTGTGGTTTGATTTAAAGCATTGCATTCGATGCCTGAACAGAAAGCTGTTGTAAAATTTGAGCTTAATATGAATTAAATATTGAATGTCATTGAATTCTCTTTGGTGCTAACAATGATAACTATGCCAAGTGCAGACAATTATGATTTATGCACTAAACTTAAATCTATGCATTGAGGATTAACTTCACTAAGCTTTATATTAATTGGGTCCCTGCAGGAAATCAAAGCTTGTATAAAAACTTGGTGGATAAAAAACGAACCCTGTACTGACTCCATTTGTGTGTGTGTAATTAGGTCTGTTGCAGGGTGGCGCTGCAGCTCCTTTGATTCCCTATGAGAGTCAGGCAGTCCAAAGGGGTCCCCCTAGTGTTTCATAAGCAGCATGACATATTGATATAAAATGGCTGCAGCCCTGCCTGATTCATAGTAATGGTGGCTGGCCGGTTGCACACATGAATGAGTCACATACTGTTATGGTGTCCCAGTAGCTTAGGTTTGCCCACTTAAGTGATTATATCCTCTTTAAAAATGATTTGTCTTTTAATTCATATGGTCCCTTTTTATTCTAAGGCGAGGAGGAGCACTCTTATGCGTACTCTGGGAAGGGCAAGAAGACCACCAACTGTGTGACGGAGGACTTTGGAGAAACCTATGAGGAGAACGATGTCATCTGCTGCCTTATCGTAAGATACAAGCTCTTCCTATTTTGTTGTATATAATCAAGCGAAAATTAAAAGTGAGAATGAAAATGTGTCAAAGAAAACTCCAGGATTATCATCTGTGGACTGGTTTGACTAGATATATGTATATATTAGGAATATGTTAACATATGTATAAAAACAAAGAGCTTCATGTATTTTATCAAAGTTAAATTAACAACATAAAGCACTGCCATCGAGTATGAGGCGTAATCTACTGAAATGACTGGTACGAATTCTCAGTTCTATTTTCTTATATGAACAAAGTCACAACACTCCATCGGTCCTTCTTTTTCAGGACTTCGAGGGTGAGGAGTTTGTGGTGTCCTTCGCAAAGAATGGTGGAGAGCCTGCCGTTGCTTTCACAGTCAGTAAGGACTCCCTGAACGGCCAGGCCCTGTTCCCCCACGTCATCTGCCACAACTGTGCTGTTGAGTTCAACTTTGGTCAGATGGAGACTCCATACTTCCCTCTGCCCCAGGGCTACTCTTTCATGCAGCAGATCCCTGTGAGTGATCGAGTCCGTGGGCCTAAGGGGCCACAGACCAAGGCTGACTGCGAGGTAAGAACCACTGTGTGGATATGTTCTCTTCTGTACATATTTACAAGTCATGTATGTTCTAGTGTCACCTATAAAACTTTGAACTAACTTCTTTCTTTGTATTTCCTGTAGATCATAGTGATGATTGGCCTGCCAGGTTCAGGGAAAACCACATGGGTGAAGGACCATGTCCAAGAGAACCCTGGGAAGTACTACATCCTTGGCAGTGACACTATTGTGGAGAAGATGATGGTCAGTACTGTTAAAGCTGCTCTCTCCTTAATCTCACTGGCTCTGTCCATGCTGTTCGGATTTCATAGTTTTAATTAAATGTTTCTTACTCCAAACAGATCAACAGTCTGAAACGCCAGTCCAAGGACATTACAAAGCTCACCGCCATCTCCCAGAGAGCACCACTGTTCTTGGGAAAGTTTATTGAGATCGCCGCCCGCAAGAAGAGAAACTACATCCTGGATCATGTAAGTGATCAGTGTTATATAGCACTCCCCAGTAAAACATGTACAATCACACATTAAGATGACCGTATGATTGAGCCTCCTTCTCTTCTCCCTCAGACAAACCTGTCCGCCCCGGGCCAGAAGAGGAAGATGTGTTTGTTTGCTGGCTTCCAACGCAAGGCTGTGGTTGTCTGCCCCTCTGATGAGGACTACAAGCAGAGGGTCCAGCAGAAGGTCGAGAGTGATGGCAAAGAAGTGCCTGAACACGCCATCCTTAAGATGAAAGGTAATAAAGATACCCAGGCCATTAAGTCTGTCTGCATAGTAGAAATCTCTGCAGGAAGTCAGTCACTATATTTTTTATCTCATGCTTTTGTTTTATTGCAGGTTTCTACTCTCTGCCAGATGCTGGAGAGAGCTTCAATGAGGTCATCTACGCTGAGCTGCAGAAGGAGGAAGCGTGTAAGCTGCTTGAGCAGTACAAAGAGGAAAGCAAGACCGCTTTGCCAGCTGAGAAGAAACCCAACCAGGGAAGCACAACACCAAAGAGAGGTGGAGGTCAACGCGGCGGCGGCCGGGGAGGCAAGAACCAATTTGGCCGTGGCGGTGGACCTGGACAGAGAGGTGGTGGCCGTGGAGGCTTCCAGAACAGAGGCAACTTCAGAGGAGGTAGGGTTGGCAGCTGAAAGCAGCTTGATGCCATTTAAACAAAATCAAACTCTGTTAACTTGAGTGTTTCTGTCCTTTCTGCAGCTCCTGGCCCTCGTGGCTGCTTTAACCGTCCTCCTCGTGGCTTCCTACCTCCCCCTACTTTCAGGGGAGGGTACCCCAACCGTGGAAACTTCAACAGAGGTGGACCCATTCCCAGCCTGGGTGGATCCCCCAGGGGTGGACCCATGAGGGGTGGCAACATGGGACCGAGAGGAGGACCCATGAACAGAGGTGGTCCGATGCACAGGGGAGGGAACATGAACAGAGGAGGTGGAGGCAACATGAACCGTGGTGGAAACAGGGGACACCCTGGACAGGTGCGTTTAGAAACATAAAGTATTAAAAGAAGGATTACTTTTCCAAGCTGTATAGCTTTTCTTTTTCTTGTTTGACCTTTTAAACTCATTGTGTTGTTTTCTCTCTTACAGTTTCACCAGAGGGGTGGTAATCGTGGCAACTTTGGTCACAAAAATGGCAACTATGGAAACAACAGGAATGGCATGGACAAGGCCCAAGCCTTCAACCAGAGCTGGCAGCAAGGGGTCAGTATTTCTCTAGTTTGCACATTTGCAGTCAGGAGATTCCACCAGACTTGTTTAACATCATACAGAAACTAGTTGAAAGTTAAACATTTATAGGAAGAGTCTGCTAAATGGGTCCGGTTATTAGCAAGAGATAATTATCCCATCAGTAGAATACAAAGTGGTAACTTGGCTGTCAATAAGATATAGTCTTGATATTTCAAAAGGTGTTATTTTAGTATTGGTGACAAAATACCATCCAAAAAAACATTTAAACAATAGGGATATTTTTAATATTTACCAGTGTAACATATACAGACTGATCTGAATAGTAACTATAGGTTGATTAAACTGCCAACATCCTATGCAAGGTTGAATACAAATTGTCCTACTTAGTGCAGAATTTTCTACTTTTACTGTTTCGTATTACCATCCAGAGATAATCTCCGAGGAAATATTCTGCTGATTGTGATACATCCTCTGAAAGAAGTAAAGTCTGTCTTGAAAGTAGATGATCTGACAGCATATGTTTTAGAGTTTGGCTGCATGTAAACTCAAATTAAAATGATTCTGTTTTCTGTTTAGTTCTGGAACCAGAAGCCGTGGAGCCAGCAGTATCAGCCTGGATATTACTAAGACACTTGTTCTTACGGACTGGTGGCCCAAAGTGAGACCCACCACTAGCCACGGAACATCCCTCCACCCTGCTTTCGATTTTTCTTGTCATAGAACCCAGTTTTAATAATCTTAAATCCCCCTGACTATTTGCGATGTTGAGCAACAACATTCCACATCAGAGAGGAGACCAGGCAACCTGAGTGTAATTGCGGCTTTATATATCTATATACACATGTATGACGTGGGTTGAGTCTCATGCAGTCATCCAATCATTTTTTTGTTGTATATTTCATTCTTTTTTTTCACAACTTTTAAATGACATGCTTTTAAAACTAGAATTTCATGTTTGTAATATCAGGAACCAGAAACATTTTGAAAAACATACTTCAAGAATTTTTTTTTTTTTTAGGGTTATGCATTTTATCTGTGCTGTGATTTTTGTTTTGCTTTTTTTATAACAAATTGTAAATATTTTTTCGCGTAGTTTCTATGGGTAATTTGGAAAAAAACAGTTATGATTGGAAGGAACCTTGACTTGTCAGTGAGAAGCATGGTTGGTGATTATATTGTTAGACTGTACGTGTCAATATAGTCTACTGTCAATCAGTTAAACTGAATCAACAGATGAACTACAGCAAGCTTTTGTCTTTTGTTCCCAGTATCAAACCTGTAACCGTAACTCCGTAGACCTACAATAAACAGCTCATTGGATTTTTTTACGTTCTTCCTGGCTTATGACTTTTGATTCAGTTCAAAGGTGTGTAAAAGACCTTTGAGCGGGCGATGTCCCATTTGCTAATTCAAACTGTAAGGACAATGGTCCCATTATAAGCCCAAGTCTACACCTCCATTGTTTTAGTACTCCCTCGAAGTGAACTGTCTTTGATATGTCTCTAATTCTTTAAGCTATTCCAGTGCACACTGCTTTGAGAGAGTATTTTGGCCAAGCCATTTCAAGAATAAGTAAGCCATTATAGTATTTAATTAATTTGTCTTTAAATAAATTAATTTATGTGCTTAGAATTAGGGAGTAGACTACCCTTTGTCTCAGGGGAGGTCTAGATCTTAGTCTTTTTTAAACGGTTTCTTGAGTGCAGTAGACTTCTGAAAAAATAGCAAGCACTGACCAGTCCCACAAATTATAACCAGAATCATTTTAGCATTTATTAAATGTATATACATACCATGACTTCAATTTTGAACAAATGTCTGATGATCTTAGAGCAGCACAAAGGTGATTGAAAGCAGGCAGGGTTAGTCATTTTCACCAGCAAGTTTAAAGGGCTACACAGTGTCACAACACAAACGATGTTACCACCATTAACAGTTCATGAACAACCTCAGACTGATGGAAAGAAGCAGAGTGGCTTTTTCTCTCCACTCAAGGGCACATTTTGTCGTACAGAAGCACCACAGCATTCTTTGTTGGTAACTGTGTGGCCCGGCAATAATGGCAGCTCCTCATCCGACTGCTCATAATGTGGGTTCAAACATTATGCTGACAGAGGACATCAACAGCTTGTGTTTCAACGCTAGAACATCACCAGAGCTGTGAAAACAAACCATTACACTAGATCAGACAGAATGTGGTTGTGGGTGTCCAACGTAGTTTTATTTACCTGCCATGTTTATATTTAAGAAACATGTAAATATTACACCACTGTTTCAACCATGCACGAATGTTCATGAATAAATTGACTTTGAGTTTTAAGTGTATTGTGATTAAGAAAGTGTTAGTTTGCCCGAGTACTGCTGTGTGATGAGTTGTCTACTTATGGAAACGTCCGGAGAGTTTGTGCCCTCTTGTTTTATTGTACTGGATCCATAAATCTAGCTGAATGCAAGCTTTGATTTTACAGTATAACCTATAATACAATAGACACTATATTTTTATCGCTTTATGTTGCAGGTTGTATATCAGGTCTTTTATGAGTAAACCAACAATGCAAAAGCTTTTCTATCTTTTTGATATTTGTGTTTCAAATTTGGGGTTGTATTTTTTTTATTTGTCTCAACTCAATTAAAGTTAAAGAAGCTGGTAAAGTGACTTTGTGGTTTGTTACAGTGACTATAAAAAGTATTCACTCCAACAGTTTTCAGCTGAGTAATAACATTGAGAGCAATAACTGCTTATAATAATAAAGTTTATATAGCACTTATGCAAATAGATGTTACATAGTTCTTACCTCATAAGAACCTAACAATAATTCACAAATATAAACAGGGAGACATCGAACAAGCACAACATACTAAATTAAAGAACAACTTAAAGCGACAGCAGAATAAAAGAGGAGCTACTAAAAACAATTAAAAACAGTTAAACTAATTACTACAAATTGTGAATAAAATAAACTTCATTAAAATTAATTAAAAACCAAGTTTCAAGGATAAAACGAAAAAGTGACTAGAGGGGCTTTCAATAAATGAAGTGATTTCAAAGATGATACTTCTCCCATTAGTGTAACTGAATATTCTTTAATTTGACAGTAATTAATCCCTGTAAATGTGTTCATTAATTAGAAGTATCACAGAAAACCTAATCACAATATCCTGTGGGTAGTCATTATAAATGGAAACGACCTAAGTCTGACTTTTCACATCAGTTGTATTGGTAATGACATTTTTTAAAGTGATTCGTAGTCCTCAGTGGATGAATGTCTCTTAACTTTGATGATAGTCTGGCCTTGTGTCCATCACCACTTTGAGGTATTGATATTTTAACATTTTTAATAAACCATACAGTAACTTCTGGATGGATAGACTTAAAATAAGGCAAGACATTCATGCCCCCCAGAGGATGAACTGTGAAATCCTTCATCCTCTAAATACCTGCTAACCCAAAGGCACACCAAGTAGCCTCAGTCACACTTTGTATTCACAGCTACTGAGTGCTACAGCTACAACAAGAAATCTTTTTCAGTCCTGCCCCATTAAAGTTAATAACCATCTGAGAGTCCCTGAGCTCCCTTGTCTCGTAGGTTCCTCTGGCTCCTCTGCTGTAGACGGCTTGCTGCCGTGGACCTGTCAGACTACGGCTGCTACAACCTTTAATATTAGTCACACCATTACCATCACTGCTACAACGCTAATCTTAGAACAGTCTGACTCCAGCTGCTATAATTGACACTTTAATTCCTACCTCTATTATCAACATTAATGTAAACACCAATATGAGACCTGTTGACTTTATCTCCCTTAAGTAATACGATCAGTCTGTTAGCAATAATCTGAAGTTCCAAAAAGTAGTACACTTCCTTTCACCAACATTATTGGTATTGTATTCATGAGTCTGAATGTAATGTTTTAATTGTTTTGAATGTTGTTGTTATTGTTGCTCTGTCTGTCTCTGTCCACCTCTCTTTCTCTCTCCATCTCATTCCATCCCTCTTCCCAACCCTAACACAGTCGAGGCAGATGGCATGGTTCAACATGAGTCTGGTTCTGCTCGAGGTTTCTACCTGTTAAAGGAAGTTTTTCTTCGCCACTCCAACTGCAAAGTGCTCTGCTCATGGTGGATTTAGTCAAGGCAGATATCTGTCTAACATGAGTCTGGTCCTGCTGGAGGTCTCTGCCTGTTAAAGGAAGTTTGTCCTTGCCACTGTAACATGCTAAATGCTGCAAAGTGCTCTGCTCATGGTGGATCAAGATGAGATCAGACTGAGTCCTGTCTGTAAAATGGAACTGGATCTTATCCTGTCTTGATGTTTAGTCTTTGTTGATAATAGAACATAGAGTACGGGAGAGTACATATTTGCCAGTATACATACTTCAAAAGCTAGACTTTCCAGTGTTACGGGTAGAGACCGCTATATTCACATTACCAAGCTATTTGTACGATGCAGGTAAGTATAGTACTTTGACAAGACACCTGATTAAAATCAGATTACTAGCAAAGCAGTTTGCAGCACAAATGGTTCATGTCCCCTTCGCTTTGTGAAGTGTCAAATGTCACATTACATTGAGCTCTACTGATTGCTTTTAATCAGTTAAATACAAAAGGTAATGTGTTATTTCAAAGAAAACACTAAATATGACATTGATCCACAGGAACACCTGTGATTCTTCGTTTACATGCTGCTGAATGTGAATGTTGAGAATCCACTTTCCTTCCAGACATACAGCTGCTTGTCTTCGGCGAGGTAACATGTTTCCCTCCATCAATTGCATATTAGTGAATGACAAGACCCCCTACTCAGACAGCAAACAGTGTGTTAGGTATTGGCCCTGATTACCAATGTTTGACCAGCCTTAATCAGATGTAAACACACGAAGAGCCTATTCTATCTCAATGTGAATTGAGCTGTTACTCTGCATGTTGCCATGTAGCTCCTTCCCTCTGTAAATAAATCATTACAAGTAGGTTTGACCACCTTAGTCAACACAGTGTGCCCTCCTTGTGACAAATGTTTTAAGTCATTAGGCAAATTATTTACTCGTCTCTAGTTTCCTATAAGTGTAAATGAAGAGGTGAAAGAGGAGGCAGCTGTATGTCTGCATTTGAATGTGAAGCATGAATGTGAATGGGGCCAGACAGCCGCTTTTGCATGGCAGCAGGGAAGAGGAAGACAACCTCTTTTAGTGAAACAAAATATTTTATTTTTCAAACATAAACTCATTCATATTATGTACAGCTCAAAAATAGAACACTTCAGACAGATTTCAAAGGACTGCTGTAGATTCAACATGAAAACAATACAAATTTGTATAAAAAGATATCAAAATGTACAAAATATATAGAAGTGCTTGTGGAAGGAGATGGAGTTACAGGCAGCAGGACTGCCTTCTGTGTATGACTCTCCCAGTAAAAGTCCATTTAAATAGAAAGTACTAGATTAAATAGTATAAGCCCCAAACCTGAAAACAATACAATAGTCCTTTAATAACCCCAGCAGGCTGTGGTTATAGGATTACTTTAGCAGCTTTCCAAGATGTCATACTGTGGACATATTGTCCATCGTGCACGAACACCTCTCTACTATCATGTTGGGGAATTCGGCCACTTCTATCTCAGTGTAGTCCCCCTTCTTCACCAGGTACATGATCGGTAACGGGGCACTCTCGGACACCGTACACCGCCGCTCTCCGTAGCCGTAGTTCCTCTTTGGCTGCTTGCAGCCTCCGGTGCATCTGAAAGCCTGGTACCCAGCAGGCTCGATGATCCAGTACTGCGTCCACGTGAGGGCTCTGAAGTTGACGAAGTACTGTTCTCTGCAGCAGGTGTCTTTGTTTTGGGTGACGTCGCAGTCTCCACGAGAACTAGAGGGGGGAAAGATAAAGAACGTTTTAAAAAATGACACTTGCTAGACGTAGTGATAAAAGCTGTATTTTTGTTGCTTGGTCTTCATGAATTGACCCAATTAAAGTCTATTTTCAAGTAATCCTTTTTTAATCCGTGCTTAAAACTGAACTTGGTTGAATTGAAATGTCAGAGTGACATGCTGCCACAGTTCTTCTGAACATGCGAATGAGCTAACTGACGTCCCTGTGTTACTCTATAAATCGACTGATGAATGCAAATGGTGACAGGTAAAAAAAAAAAGGATACAGACTAATTGTCACCCTGATACAATATCCTGTATATCAAAAGCTCGAAAGTTCGCGCCCTTACCCGTATTCTTCGAGGTTGAGTGTGTATAGGATGAGCTCAGGCTTTCCCAAGGTGTTGTCTGTCTGCTCCTGGGTGGTAAAGCGCACACTCTTGGCCATCTCTGCCGCGTAGCTGCCAGGTCTCTCGCCCTCGATCCACACCTCCAGGTGCATAGGTGTCCTCTGCTGGCTCTTGGACCAATAGTGCACCGCCTGCGTCACATCAAAGCTCTTCCAGCCGGTTTCGTGAATGGGGATCAACCTGTGAGCGATAAGGGCGATTAATTAAACGGAGATGAAACGGATATTTCCTGGAGAATACTATAATTAAATTGTTGGGGTCTATTAAGATAACCAACTGACGCCTTGATGATGTTACCCCTTGATGGCTTTGAGAAACTGACCATGAGAAAATTGACCCCTTACCGTGAATCTATCAGCGATGTCCGGTTAGATCCATTTGGCAGGACCTCCACCCAGTAGATGCTGACGCGGGCGTTGTTCACGGGCCTGTGATTCTTCCTTTCCACTGCAAAGCGTTTATGGAAGGATGCCCGCTGGTAAAGCTTCAGCTCTGCCATGGTCACTTCGCTGTTATCCGGAATCCTCGCCTCCATGTCGAACACCATACGATGTCGTGTTGTGTCAGAATACACATACTCTCCGGAAATATCTATAACACAGAGGATAGAAGTGTGTTGGTGATGTTTTATGTTTGGAGTTGCTTGGATTGACTGTCTTCTCAAAGGAAGTTTGGTGCGTAAAACAGTCGTTTGCGCACCAACGTCATCATTGCGCACACTATTAACTGTTGCCTTCAACTTGTATCTTTTTTAAAATTTAATTTCATAGGAATTCATTTCTAATGACCTGCTATATTTGTTTAAAATATGAAGATTACATACCTGCATTGCCAGGGATTCCCCTCAGGATGCCCGCCAGGCTGGGCAGAGATCTGCGTCTCCTGCTATGGTGCATCTTGAGCATAGACAAGTACTTGTTCCTGATATGCGCCGGAATAACTAGATTGTCCAAATCCCTCTTGTGGATTTTAGGAACTTCATCTAATCCAAGTTTTTGCAGCAATGCGTCCTTCATATCCTCATGCGTAAAAGATTTGGCGAGCCCAAAAAGAGCGGTGCAAAGAAGACAAGCGCGGATGAAATCCATGATAGAAATTGCAGTGTGATAAACAGCAGCACAGTAGCACAAGTCCCTCCGAGGTAGACAGTGTCCCTCTGACACTCCACCGGCCCTTTATATTGTCGCGGCCCTCCCTGTCGTTCGCACTTTGTCAATGGGGGCAGGGACCCTTATCAGAACAAAGGTGCGACCATACAGCCCCATCCTAAACAGGATTTCTAAGTGGCCATACTTCAAACAGCAACAATTAGACTCGAGTGCCATCCGTATTGTGTTGTAATTTCACCATACCATCATTAAAGCTATGCTTGGTGTTGGTGGCCTATGTTTCATTCCATAACTGAAACTAAGAACAATCTGCCCCAAACTTTGAGGTGTACATAAATTATGTGACATAAATGCATAATGACTGTGGGATAGCATACTTTCACATTTTTGCACATTTAATGGGTTTATATTTCTGTCCAGAACATATCTGGGGAAACCTCATGGTCTCAATAGAAAAAGGTTAGAGGGCCCACACAAAGATTATTTAATCCTAAAAAGAACTTTGGATAAAAACAATTCCAATATTTGGCTGTGATGAGCCAAATAAAGTTATTTATTTAAATAAATAACTTTAACAAACTGTGCAATTGATTACAATTATGAGTATAACATGTAGCATACATCTCTGGTTAAAAGTTGTCTTGAAAATGGATGGGGTTGAAACTCTCATGATTTTATGTGTATTCTAAAGATAAATCTAACTCAAGTTTTTTTAATGAACATTCATAACTTGTGTTAAGTTCACTAACACATTTCCAAATTGTCTTTTTGTCTTCACACTTTTTTATTCCCCCAGAATTAAAAGCTTTTCTCTCCCTGCTCTACTCTGAAGTGTGTTCTCTGCTGCTGCACATACGTCCCAGACAGACATCTCTTGACCCTGTGAACCTGAAGTGCCCTCTCCTCAGTGGCACCCTTGTCTACACACACCCCACACTTTGCCGTGTACATTCCACTGGACGATGTCAGGCTGGGACAGTCTGGCAACAGTCTGTCACACAGCAGCCTTATTTCTGTCTGGGTGGCTCAGCAGCAGTGGACTAGATCCGGACTGAAAACTAGCTGGGAATCAGTTCTGTTCATTGTGGGTACACGTGTGTAACAAGGTCCAGGAGGAAGCACTGCAGAGGTCAGGGGGAGGAGGGGGACTAGAGGATTAGATGTTTATTCCAAGCCCTGTCACCCATTCTTGGCCCTCTCCAGCAGATTAAAATTATTAGCCAAACAGACAGTTAATCCAGGGGCCATGGGGCCGGCGTGGATGTGGATTGGGGCAGGCTCTTCACAGGTTGGTGATTATCTGATTCCATTGCGAGGATTTGCCTTGCCTTTTTTGTCACACAAACATAAGAAGAGGGCAGCTCTCACTGGCTGCCCAGAGGGCCCTGCCTGTGGTTGTGTATTGGCCTGTGTTTGCTTAGAGATGTCAGACAGACTGAAGGAGCACACAGGAAGAGCAAATGACAGATGACTGCCAGACCCCACTCACTCCAGCTACAGCCTACAAACAAGACAAATTATTAATTAGTGCTGTAGACCCACTGTAGATGGTACAATCCCAGGAGGGACTGTTTCCAGAATGGAACAACAAATCCAAATTGAATTTAAGAAAAATTGTGTGTTAGAAAGTTAAAATGTGTGTACAGATTTAATATGTATGACATTACTGCACACTTACATAACTGTGTAATCATTTTTCTTTTATATTTGTTTTGTTTAAATTCAGTAAATGTTTTGTATGATTGAAATAAAAAAATTAATTTGCCAGGGAAATTTAAACTGAATGCAATGTAAACATTAAGCTAATGTAAGATATTAACTTTTTCCATTTGAAGTTGGGACCAGTGCAAAATAAAAAAATGTATTTCAAATTATATTGAAAACGTTAACTTTTATCATGAAATACAATAATTGTGAACTTTTTTTTATGGGGACAGTGGTTAATTAAAAATCCAGCAGCAAAAATAAAGTCTACTTTTCTTCTAGTCTAGGACAGTTGTTAAAAACTGATTAAAAATAAAATATATAATTCATCCGCTTATAATATTTTGATTCACAATGTGTAAAATTGCACAAAGAAGATGGCCTTCACTGCACACTGTAAACAAAAGTCAGACTAAGGTATTTTTAAGATGGATTCAGACACTAAAAAAAAAAAAAAATGCTACATTTATTTACAAAATATATATTTTTGGGGGGGCAGATATTGAGGCAGAGGTTAACTGTGGGCTTCAAAGCACAAAGTCATCTCCATCAAAGCCCACTGGTGATCATCAAACTAGTCTATCAGAATCATCTGAGCAGACATGTAAATTCAGAGCACATCAATTGTCCAGTGCAGCCAAAGGCCAAGTCTAAGTGCCAGTTATCCAGAGCCTACAATGGAGAGACTTCTTCTACTCTCTGCCTCACATTACAACCCCTAATTCGGGAAATTAAGATCCTTTTGTGTGACATTTCTCAGTCTTTCTTCCTTCCCATGCCACTCAAAGACAAGTTTCCTAGTTCAAAGCTACATCTGATGCTCCAAGGTGCCAGTTCTTTTCAATCAAAGGCCAACAAGCTCCCACAATCAACAACTCAGGTGTTAATTAACATCCATGCATTTGCATTCAAAAGCAGTCCAATTTATAGGTCATTCCCTTCCATTTGTGCAACATGGAATCCCTTTTGCTTTGCAAAAATGCTGTTTGTATAAGGCTCTGTTAAAATTTGACACAAATCTCCAAGATGTCTTCTGGAGAAAAGTTTGCTGCTGTTGGTTTTCCACCATGTTTGCACATTACCCTGAATGTATCAGCATCTTATTTGGAGTCTCCACTGGAACAAGGCTGCGCTGCGGGCTGCTCCAAAAAGTCAATATTAGACTTGTGTTGGTGGTCAGCGCAAATTCCTCATTATGCACATGGCACCATTGTCAACGACTTCCTGATCTACAATTGCCCGCTTTATCTTAATATCAAATATTTGGGGACATGTTCCGCTCTGTTTTGCACCTTAATGGCCCATACAATGCCTATACGTGCGGCTGCAGACATGAGGTTCACCTCGAGTCTGGATCAGTCCATGCAGCTGGCTGCCAATAATCATTGATCTGTCTGTCAGAGGGGAAAGCGCTAGACATGTGCAGGGACAACACAATTATTGCTCGATGGCCTCTAACATCTAGACGAAGTACAGGGCAGTCTAATTGCATTTCACACAGCCAATGAAGGCTCAATCAGAGCTGAGACTGGGGCTTTAATCCCAGTGTAGACTTAACCAAATAGGATCAGGCATGATTAGATAGGACTAACCATAAATATTTTCATTAACTGTTAATTAATCGACTGTAGGGGAGACTTTGAGTGTGCAACTATAAAGACATGTAACCAGACTATTTAAATAATTGAAGACAGCGCGTGAATTTTTTCATCATACTGGCTGCACTTACGCACAATATTATTAGTTGTCTGTTTATGACTTAAAAAAGGAACCAGTGCATCGAAACCATTCAAGCTGGACTAAAACCGACAAAAAACGCACTCAGTAAATTACTTCAGTTTCCCACTAATACAGTCCAGCTTTACTGCTGCAATGAGGCTCTGTGTACAGCAGAGGGTGCTGTAAGTACACACGTATCTGTTTCAAAACAATCTACATGACAACATAACTCTGGTCCATGAAGTTACAATTGTATTTCTTTGACAGATGTTTTCCCAGGCATAAAAACCCTAGTAACCCCACCTCTTCTGCTCACGTGGTCGTATTGGCTGATATAGTTGACATTAATCAATATCTCTGCTGCCCTTGCTGCAATTGGACAACAAATCATAGTGTTTTTGTTGGTGAACAATACTTCAAAAAGGGTCAGCACACCCATACTCATACCATGAAGCTGATGATAAGCTCTTTGATGAGTGTTCTTAACTATTGAACCCACCCACAGTGATTAACAACTACAAACAAATGACAAGTGCACAATCAAAACTGAATTAAGGAAGATTAATCCTAGAAAGGGTCAGCCATACATCAGAGTATTACAGACAAACTAATTCAAAACAATACAGCAGATACTATATATGTGACCCTCATTGATGGTGTGAATTTTAACTAAGTTGTATCTTACATGTGGCGACCTGTTGCTGCAGAGTCAAATAACCTCATGTGTGTTTTGAAAGAAAGAGAGCCCAGTGTGTTTGTGTACTTGTAAACTGTCGCCTGTGTACTTTTACTCAGAACATGTGTGAAAACTGTGACAATCAATCATCTCACAATGGTGAATATTTTACTGCAGACTATGCTCTTCATCTGTTTCTGATACACAGTCATGCCAGCACAGAATGCTTCAAATTATACTTGGTCACCATCAGGATGAGCTTCATTGGACACATCTTGCAAACTAGATAGTTCTGTGTGTGTTCTAATTTCATCACAGAGCTTCTTTGTGCTCTTTTTCTCTCTGGCACTACAGCAAAAAGTCCAGTTTCCTGAAAATAGAACTGGGCTATGTTATGTTGTTCTTTGCTGGTGTGTGTCTCACAGACACATAAACACAAAGCTTCTTTCTTCAACCCATGTGGACCAAGTTGCATTGTGAGCCGTTAATCATTAATAGTTGTACTTTGAGCAGCCATAAGCACCTCACTTCAAAAGGAAGGGCCATTTCCAAAGAAGAGATGATAAATAGAGTCACAAGCTTTGAGTGAAGGTTTTTTAAGAGTGAAACTGTCCCTATCATGATTTTAAACTCAATACAATCATTACAATGTATGTGATAGCAGCACACGTTTTAACATGTAATGTTTAATTTTGGGACGGTTTATGTTATATAAGTTAAATATGAGGAAATGAGTGAACAAGGGATCATAGTGACTGGACCAATGCATCAACCTGTATATTTGCAAAGTATATATCTTAGTCAGCCTGCAGGAATACTGCAGATTTCAGCGTCCAAGAGTAAATCTAAGTCAGACACACTCTTCTGTTTGGTGTAGAGACTTGGTTCCCAACATTAAGCTTTAGGAGCTTATGAAGGGGCAGAAGATTCTGGGCAAACTTGACAGACCTTGACCTTGACTCAACGACATTGTGACATTAAAAGCCATTAAATGTATTCTAAATAACATAAACCTTTTGACCCTAGAAACAACGGTCAAAGGTCTGTTGGGTAACACACTTGTAAAAGCTGTCATTTCTCACGTTGTATGAAGTAATAAGTGCAGCAATGAACTGTGGCCAGAATACAATTTTTCTCTCTCTAATAATGGCATGGAAGGATTTTTTAAATTTAGGCTTTGCATTAATGCAACACACATAGACACAAGACTTATCTGAAGCTACTGTGTAGGTATTAGGTATTAGTAAAGGTTGCATTGACGCAGAACTCATCAGTGTATGGATATTTTTGCTTGTCTGTCAGGTAGTTTAAGTACCAGCATTCAGTGTTATTTCAAAGAGGAGAAAATGTGTCCTCTCTGCACCACGTCACCAGCAGACTGACAGACAGCCCGCAGTTTCCATTCACAATATTGACAGCCCCCATCACCAAACCCCCCTCCCCTTCCGCACAGCAGATGCTGTGACGGGCGCCATGATGATGATCTGGGATTTTGCCTGCAGCAGCAACCAGAGACAGTATAATACTGTGAGATGGGTCGCAGGCAGTAACGTTATGCTTCGTATGGGACTGTGGCACAACAAAGATGGCCGGTTTAGGGATTTAGCGATGTACGCATGCGCTGAAATTGGAGAACGTCAACACTTTAGTGGATATTCCTCACATGTCGGACTCTAAAAGTATATAGTTACAGCTGAGACATCCTTCATCTTTTAAAGAAGGGGATTTTACTTTGTGGTACAAGGAGATATTTAATGTACTTCCTCACGAGAGGATCAGCGCTGTTCTAAAAGGTGATGAACAGTCATTTCTGAATGTCTGGAAACCACTCATGGACTATGTCTTGCTATTGAGACTTTTAATTTGTTGGAGAAAGGATTTTCTTACTTGACTTGGAAATCTTCAGGTCCCAACACTAACAATGGACACTCTCATTTCAGATAAGGCTAAACCAAGGGCCTGTGTAGTGGCAGATTGATTAATTCTGCAGTGTATATGATTTAAACTTTGGGTGTTGTAATTTAATTTAATTTTTTAATTTTTATTTTCTTTTACTGTTGTGTGTCTTTGCCGTTGTCTTACTGTCTGGATGCCTATCTCCTTGTAATATTGTAAAATTTGGTCCCTTTAACTGTTTGGTTCTGTCTATTATTGTCATTGTTCTTATTGTCTGAACATTTGAATAAAAATGTTATACAAAAAAAAAAGGGAATGGGAATAGTATCATGAAATTGATAATTCATGGTGTTTTCAGTGTGTTCAAGCAGTGTCGCGAGGTAAGCGTCAATTAGTGATGGGCGTATGATTCTCACACACTACTCATTTGAGTATCCATTACTCTAATAAAATATTGATACTTATTAATAAATGCGAAATAAAAGCGCCTGTGTCACTTCTGATTCTTTTAGGGTAACTTACTCCAAAGTTTTGTACCAAAGAGGCTGTTTTAAGCTCTCCACTCAGAGAAGTTAAGTAAAGGAAGTTAATTATGTATGTGTTTTTCTTAATTTATTTCATTGTTTAAAAAAATACCACCAAAGGATTTGCATAATAAAGATGTTTAATGAACAGTATTTGTAATGGGAGTTGTCTTTCAAGCATTTTATTATTATTTTTATAAATCACTGAAAGTATCGGTAACGGGTATCGAATAAATTGCCAAAAAATATTCGGTATCGTATCGAATCATAAAAGTGTGGTATCGCCCAGCACTAGCGTCCATTTTTATCCCATTCATGTTTTACTACCCACTTCCCACAATCCCTTGCGGCCTCACGGGTAGAGCTGTCTCTGAGGTCATCTTCGCCGTGGAGAGTCTCTGGCAGCAGGCTGCTGGTAGCTTGACTGTGCAAAGACGGCAAGAAGCGACCGACCGGCGGGGGAGGCAGCAGGCAGAGCAAAGGAAAGGACAGGGGGAATTTATTTAGGTTGTGTGTCCCGTATTTGGAATAAGCAAAGACAGGACTACAGTTTTTCCTCCTGACGTGAAGAGAGCTACTCCATAACCTTCAAATCGGACCTGCTTTTTGTCGACTTACTGAAACTCTGAAAGTATCTAGAAACTAAAGAGACATTTGGACGAAGATGGGATTTAAAGAACATATCTGCCTGCAGTGAGTTGAGAAAACAAGGGAATATTTTCCACTTGGAGGACAAATATCCACACTGTCAAAGAGAGGGGTGGAAGTAGTTCCGATCTTGCAACACGGTCCTGATTATTTGTCACCTTGCGTAAAATAAAGGGATCAGAGATGGCTCGGAGAAAAGAGGAAAAGTAACATTTACCTTAGCTCGCTGCCTAGCTCCACAGCTAAGCTAGCAGGCTGCTAACTAAGCCTGTGTCGCCCTTCCATTCCTGGAGCAGAGGAGGGGCACTGGGGCTTTGTAGCATTGCAGATCTGCCTTGCATTTTTTGGGGTTGCTGCAAGAATGGAGAATCCCCAAATCCTGCTACAACTCAGGGGTGTTTTCTGAGCGAGCATCGACTCCATGAAGTTTTTATCTTATCCTGGAGAAACTGCCTGCTAACATTGTGAATTCCTTCATTATCAGCCGGCCCGGGGCAGCTAGGGTCTGTAATAGTGACTATTCATTTCGTGTGTGCCCCCTTAGGACAGCTTTTATAAAATGGGGGAGTGCTATCCACCTCTTGAATACAGGATCTGGAATTAGAAATAATGAACAGCTCGATTTAGCTTCAGTTTGCCTTAAACTTGAAGTTTTATCCCAAATCGAGGCACATTCAAGGTGAGAGAACTTCTTTATAGGCCCCTCTGCGCCAGGAGAGACCGAGGAGGTGTTTGGTCATCCCTCTGCCCACCTTCTCTTCCACCATTACTTCACACACCGAATAGGCCGGAGGAATCATGTCGGGAGAGGTGCGTTTGAAGAAGCTGGAGAAGCTGATCCTGGACGGGCCAGCTCAGACTAATGGCCAGTGTCTGAGTGTGGAGACTCTGCTGGATATTCTGGTGTGCCTCTTCGATGAGTGCAACAACTCCCCGCTCAGGAGGGAGAAGAACATCCTGGAGTTTCTGGAGTGGGGTAAGAAAGATTTGAACATCTTGTGTCATTCAGCCTGCTTGTCTTTTTTGGTCAGATAATAAGGCTTGTGATGTTGGTGGTGGTGGTGCAGTGGCCCTCCCTTCCCCTCACATTCCTTTTATAGTAGTAGTGGGGCTCAGATGGCCTGCTCTCCTCTCACTCAAACACTCCCTTCAAACTCAAAGTGAGACCATCTGATTCATCAAACAGAAGACATGTCTTATCACTTACAGCAGATGTGTTAAGTGCTACTCTGGACAAAATGCCCCTCCAAAGAAAAGAAAAAAACTTATTTCAAGGTACTTTTACCTTGAAATAAGCAAAACAATCTGCCAATAGAGCAAGTGAAAATTTGTTTTGTAATATTTCTTAAAATAAGATGTACAATTTAGAAAACTGTGATCTTAAAATGAGCAGGGAAAACTTATTTTAAGCAATATTTTACCAGTATTTTAAAGCTCAGTGTCTCAGAATAAGCCAGGAAACCTAACAATTAGTATTTTTCACTCAAAAAAAGATTTTTGCACTAATACATTTCATGTCAACTTCTGTATTTGAGATATATTCACCTTAATTTGAGTTGTATTATAGCGTCACTTCTCAAGGTTTAAGACCATCTTGTACTTGAAATAAGATTAGAAAGTTTAATTTGAGCATTTTGAGATATAATGTCTTCTCATAGTTATCTGGATATACTAATATTCAGTCATGTTGTTTTTTAGGATAAGCCAGCTATGCTCTAAAGTAGGTGTTTCATTGTGTGCATGTAGTTTGAGGATGTATATTTTTATCTGATTTAGAAGAAACAGTGCCTGAAAACTGTAACCCAGCCTTAAAAACAACCTTTCTTTCTTTCTTTTATCAATGGAGTGGTTCTCTGATAGATTCTCCAATAAAATGCATTTACTTAAATCAAGTAAAGTGTTTGTCTTAAACCAAGATTATCCGTCTTCTACAAATAAGATCTAAGCTTGAAAAATGTATGAAATGTAAAATAAACCTTGTTATTAAATTACAACTCAAAACAAGATCATTTCAGGATTGTTTGACTTAACAAGATATTTAAGATGCATTGTCTTAAAACAAGTCCCTCTATCTTGCTCAAATGTTACTTGTTAAGTAAATTTTGACTTAAAATGAGACAATTTCACTTGGTTAACTAGTTAACTAAAAAAAGGACCACCTTGCATAAGTAGTAGACCTTGAACAGGACCACTCAGAGTTCTTATTTGATTCCAGGAAGGATCTCTTAAAGATGTCAATTAAGCTATCATTTATAGAAATGCACTCAAAGTGGATCCTTTCTGTCACTGCAATGCTCTCAGTCTCGGCTCGGTTTCCAAATCGACCTTTGCATGCCAGTTTGTTTTCCTTTTTATGGGCGTGTTAGTGAAAGCTTGTTGATATCTTACCTCTCTCTTATCAGATTGTTATAAACAATAGTTGCCATTGCAGCAGAAAGATCTGAGCTGAAATCCTTCACTGTTTCACTCAGGATCTGATGAGTTGATTAGTAATCAGGAGATTCTGAAGTTTAAAGTTAGCTGTTTTCATTCTCTTCAGGAGAGCAAGGTTAGAGAAAACACAACACACTGGAGGCAGGAGGACCACACACACATGCACACACACGCTATCACAAACAACTCAATCACTTGTGCAGAAGGACCGTGTGTGTGTGTGTGTGTGTGTGTGTGTGTGTGTGTGTGTGTGTGTGTGTGTGTGTGTGTGTGTGTGTGTGTGTGTGTGTGTGTGTGTGTGTGAAAAATGGGGTGGTGGGGGTGTGCACGGAGCAGGAATGTGAACAACTCACCTTTTTTATCTGGCGCAGAGGCCTAGCTAGCTGCCGGAGCATGCCTGGCTGGCCTGCTGGTCTTTTAAAGCCCTGAAAGAAGAAGTGCTGCAGCAGTCTGAGGCAGCAAGGGGAGCAACTCTTCCCCCTGCATGGAGACAAATTAATAATACAGGAGGCATCAAGACAGCAACTTATATCGGAAAGGAAATGTAGTGTGGAGTATTTTCCTGCATCTTTTTTTGTGCGCTTAAAGCTTCAGTGTTTTGGAGGCAGCAGTTTTTGGCATCAGATGGTTATAGAGAGGCAGTGTGATAGTTAAATCACTCAAATGGTGGTACATTTTATCTGCAGCTGTTAAGTTGGTCAACTCCACAAGCCACAATGTGGATATCCATTCTTTTATTACAAATTCTTACAGATCCCGTCTGTAAGCCAAACCGAGGAGTGAGTCTGTCTTCCATGGGATAAACTGTAACTTTTCCGCCCGTGTCCACGTTCACATTCATTTTTCATGCATTGATTCCTTTGGAGCTTCCTACCTCGCTTACATCTGTTACGTCTCCACATCCAGCCGGCCTTAAAGGAGAGGTGCCCTGATCCGGATGCCAAGTTGTGACTTCATCCTGACATTTCCCTGTGTTGACACGACAAACTTTCTGACTGAGCTCACCCAGACACAACACACAACATGCAGATGGATCCACACTGCCACAGTCCTAAGTTGTCCCATGTTGTTGCTTGTTACTGTGTTCAGCTCCTCAGGGATTTGCATGAGAATCCTCCAGACTCTGCAGTAATCATTAGTTCATTTGATTAAGCTGCAGTGTTGTACACAGAGGCACATGTGCTGATGATGATGAGCATGTACAGAGGGATGTGCATGCATCTTTGCAAAGGAAGTACAATAGTTTCTTCAAGATCCACGTGATATCAGCAGGCGGATAAGAAGACAACAAATGTTACATGGACAGACGTTTTTAGTGGAGAAACCCTAGAAAGAAATCAAGCACACAAGTTGATTAATACCTATGACTGCATTATCTGTGGACTCGTACAAAACCTCAAATATCAAGACACAGACCCTGAGTTTTGTGTCTCGAAATCAGAAATCACACCAGCAGATAAGACCACTTTGCATGAGACCTGGGTCAAAATAAACAAGCTACAAAACTTTGTCCAACAGCAAACTTGTACCGTGTATCTGGGTGATAATCCTTTTGTGTTGTTAGCTTGTTAGCTAGCACTGTCATTTGTTTGAGGATATAGTTGTAATGTGAACATGGCTTCCGGGACTTGGACTAAAGTCCCCACTTTTAGGACACGTGACTCGCCTTGGACTCGAGCACTGGTGAATCAGACTTGTACTTGGGCTCAAGTATTGACTGCATTAGGACTGGGAAGCTAGAGAGGAGGACTCTGAATTGTTAAGCAACATCAAAGTCGTAATTTTATATCCCCTTGTCTTGTTGCGAACATTAGTTCCCACCTGTCATTGTTTCATGGGGGACAGGTATAGGTGTGACAGTGTAGAGTGGAGCTGTAGTTGTTGTGATCTCAGAGTGAAGAGCTGTGCTGCTTGATAGATATATTATAGCCTATTTATTACCCGGCTCTCTTACTGATCTTCCGGTTTTGTAACATGCTTGACTCTGATTGGTCAAAACCCCTTGACGACAGATATTAACCTTCACTAACATGAGCAAGATAAGAGGTAAACTGATCCCGTCATGTCAAATCAATCAGTGGAAAAGAGTTTTGGCATATTTTGCTTCTGTTTGTTGACACCATAGACCGTAAGGTGAGGTAAAACCGTTAGCTTACGTTAGCAACAAAACAATGTGGCTAAAACGCTAGTTAAGTTAGCATGCTAAATTGGCAGGCTTTGCATCAGTGTCTTGTCTCACCCTGTAAGGATTCTATTTCCAATAACTACCTGCTAACCATACATTACCCTGCACTTATTACCCACAGCTAGAGGAACTGGAGAGAGTTAGTACCGTGCCCTTTTCTTGTCGTACGCAATGCAATGTGAAAATAATTCAGCTATTGGCAGCTTCCTAGCAGGTGTTTGTGGGCTGTAGCGGTCATGTGCATCTCATAGTGAGACACATATCTCTCACTCGGCTGTGTGCCTCTGTTTAAGATATTGAAATAAATTTGTTGTGCTGCTGTCTTTAGCTGCAACGTTTGAAGAAACGGTTTGAAAAGTTACAAATGGCAGACAATCGTGTGCGTTTCTTCAGAACAAACTCGCCATTAATGCTGGGAGTCATGTTGTTGATGATGTGCGTGTCTCTGTAAAAAGTAAACATAAGGGTTGGGTGGGGGGCTCTAGGGGAAGTGGAGGAAGTTTAAGAGACAATCTAGAGTTCAAATTTTGAAAATTTTCCTGAACCACAAACCATGGCTCATGGCTTTATTGTGCTTCTTCATCAGAAGAACACAGACTTGGATAGCTGACAGTACGGAATAGTGGATGGATAACATGACTAGCTGGCTGCAGCGTGGTTTAGCATTGAGATAATGTAGCTCTTCACACACCTTATTGGTGTAGCCATCAATAAAACTATTCTATAATTGAGATCAAGTCTTATCCTGTTTCAAAAATTTTCTTTAAAGTGTCACCACTCCCATGTTTTCTCTCTGCTGGCAGACTCAGCAGCTATACAGTCAGAGGGGAGAGCACACCTGCAGTATTTGGATGATAACCAGATACACATTAGTGGAAGGAGTCGTTTATATCATCACAGACACATGTTGGAGTGTGGGAGTGCACTGACTTTAACCAGCAAGAGACAGAATCAACTGTGTAGTGTGAGCAAATACTCAAACACAGTTCATTCCTACAAACTGAAAAATGGTTCAAGACAAGCCGATGAAACCCAAGACCTCCTCGGCCCATGAGTGAGCAGCCTTTGTAAGACCAGCTTCACTATGCCCTGACAGGAAGAATCATTGTGGCTTGCTTACCCAGCCTGTGTGCCTTATTGCTGCAGTGAGCTGGTGCAGCAATGTTCCCTTTTCTTCCCAAGAATGTACATGAGCCAGAGAAGAAAACAAATGTTTGGATTGGGGTAGCGTTTCTTCTTGTTTGGTGACCTCATTTCGGCTGAAATAGAGACCCCTACATGACCTGCAGCCACGAGGGAAATGAACACGGGAAAGTACGCTGTATCCTGACTCCTCCTGCGCTCGCGTTTATTCCTCTAACAACCTGGTTTGTGAAATATAGAAGTATGACATTGATTTATTCTCTTGGTGTTTTAAAATCATTTTTAATAATCTCAATGTTTCTTCATTGTATATTGACTGGAAACATCAAAGGAGAAGAGAAGAGATATTGGGCATGATTCCTTTCAGAATAAGACTTAAGACACAAAACGCCTCTGGAGTATTTTCATACATTTAGCTGTTTAATTGTTGAAAAAGTTGATAATTGTTTTTTTTAACTTATAGTTTTGGCCATTTTCATCTTTAATGTATATGACAGCTGAAGAGAGAGAGGAAATGTTGGGAGTGGAGAGAAGGGGAGGACATGAGGACATGTATATGGGCTATGCACTAAGACAGCTAGGCCAACTGTGCCCCAAAAGTTGATTATTCTAAAACCAACTACTATATATGTTGCTCTTAAAGCTTTGTATGCACGGTGGGTATGTCCTCTGTTTCCAGGCAGGAATGAGCAAGTGTTAGTCAGAGATCCTTTCTTTGTTTTCCTTCTTTTCTGTTATCATTTCCTTCTTTTGTTGTTTTCCTGCTCTCCTGCCCTGTTTTTCGGAAGAGTCGGATTGCCGGGCAGCTGCATGAAAATGGGCAGCCATGCCAGCCTGCAGTAAGCAAACATGAAGAAGGCAGCCTGACCTTTTCTCCATCTAGACTCAATGTTCGCCTGCAGTGGCCAGCTGTTCAGCTGCAGCTGATGTGAGCTCCACCCTACAAGGCTTTCTTTGGCAGCATGCCTCACACACTACTCACAGTGGAGAGTTACACACACACACAAACACACACACAATTATTGTGGTTTTGCCGAACTAGGCTCTCTCATAGTTCAAAGGCTGAAGTTCCTCCCAGTTATTATTATCATTATTGAAAAGACTAAAAGAGCTGCCACTGTAAGAAGTTGAGTTGTGGTGGTTTTTAAAGAAATCATCTTGTGTTGTATGGTTTTAAATTCAGCTCACAGGCAGCTCCACCCTGCCAAGAACAAACAAGGCACTTTAAACCCTAGCTTCATATATACATGGAGCATGTTTGCACAACCATCCAACAAGATGCCTGGCTGTTTTATTCTATGTTAATTAAAGAATAAGTGAACGGTAAAATTCTTTTTGGAGTTTGTTTTTTTAGAAGGTACTGTGATTAATGAGCAAGGTATTTCCGTCATCTGCAAACATTACTGAATCAATATTGAGCAAATTAATCTGTATCAAGATGTGGAACTGAGTTGTCACCCATTGAATTGACTCAAATTGAAGTGTGCTACCCTACTGTACCTTTAATTTCTGGGTGGTTGTGTTAATTTCAAGAGAACTGGGAGTAGAGAGTGAGGTGTGTTCATGATTATGATTAGTCATGAACATGACTTGAGCTTTTAGATCATAATGGTCCATAAGATATATAGAATAGGTTTGATTTAGCTGATGGGACAGAATATAATCCCATATTAAAACGTTTTAAAAAGTTTAAACTCATAAGTAAACAAACAGTGAACTATCTGCTCCGTAACTGTCTGTGTGAAGTCAGCAGAGACTCAGTAATCTGAATCTTTAATCTCCAAGAAGTCAACAGTAGTATGAAACTTTGAAATCCTGTGTCTGCTGGATTTTATCACAACATCCTTGTTAACTCTTTCTGGCTGTTCTGCTGCTTCCTGTCTGGCTGTCCGGTGGCGGGCACAGAGAACAGGAAGGAACCACAAGGACTCAGTCAGTGAGCCCGAACCCAACGGGTACATGATGTCATGAGAGGAAATGGGACAGCTGTATCTCATTGTGTCATTGTTTACTCTGCGGCTCACTTGCGTCCAATATTTTGGTGTTGTCGGGAAGGTGCAAGGCCACAAGCATGTTTTCTTTTCTGCTTGTGGATTTTTTTTTCACACCCACTCGCATACAGCCTGCTTGCTCACTTGAACACTCACGGCTCCTTCGCACACACACAGACAACCGGTTACATATTACTGTCTCCGGAACAGAGGCAGGCATGTCCACACACAGCATTTCCCTTGTCCTGAGTGGACTCACAAACAATGAGAAATAGCAGAGGGGCCCATGCAGATCCTCTCCTCTGCTTCTTTTCAACCTACAGTTCTTTCGCCCTGAACGTACCAGGAAAGACCGAGCAGCTAACTCGAATGGAAGAAAAATTAGTAGAAATCATTCAATGAATGAAAATGTAACTGTGGTTTAAGATAGAGCTGGGCGATATTGAAAAAGATGTCATCATGATAAATGTTTGCATATCAGTTGATATTGGTAAATTTAATTTAAATTTAAAGGCAGATTTTTGGTCCTGAGTGAAAGTTGAAGACACCGATCAGTTTGTTAGCTTGTATCTGGATTTAGTTTTCTGATAAGATGAGATTTTTGTGAAGTTTTAGTTTGTAGATTGTTCTTTTACTCAGGTTGAGGTTATTTGCATAATTAGATTGAAATTTGCAACAAAGATATATCTAATTGTGTACTGTGTCAGTTTATAGAGAATTGTTTTGAGATGTGCTCTCCCCTTTAAGATTACCAATAGGTGGAGTGATAGTTTCCCACAGTGCAGTGAATGCATCACGATTATTCAGTGTTCAGTTGTACTACTGTTGCGAAGGACATTAAATGTGTTTGCACAGCAGAAGTTGTCTCGGTGCTCTTACTTTACCCACATCCTGAAAGTATATTCAATTAAGTGTATAAAGTTAAAAGTTAACGCAGAGTCGACACAGTGTCAGAATAACGACTCTGCTTTGAGCTGGTAAGTTCAGAGTTTTCTTCAGTGTCGCTGCCGCTTGTTTCAGCTGTGTTTACATTCCGCTCCAAACATCTTTAAGCCCTGCCTACCTCTCACCCTGCGACATGATTGGCTGTTCAATGCCATCCTCTTCTTTTGTTTTATGTTGGCTGGCAACTAGCGTTTAAAGCACCCCCTCCCTTTCCAATTGTTGGAGGGGTGTAATTACAGGTTTAAATATATCGTTTTTTTATCGAACATTTGTTATATTTATATTAAGAAAAATTATATCACGATAGTTATCGTTTTTCGAATTATCGCCCTGCACTAGTTTGAAGCACCTAAAACATGGGAATGTTTCTGAACTGAGTGCTCCAGCGTGAGCACTTTGAGACTCCTAAGAAATAAACTTTAATTACACAGTGCACTGTAACTTTAAATTAATTCCATCTAGACTGCTGTGTTATTGACATTATAAATTTCTTCAATAATTTTTCTCGTTATTAGAAGTGTTTGAATATAGCACAGTTCAGGGTTCCCACGCGTCCTGGAAAACCTGGAAAACAGTTGACCAGTTTTCCAGTACTGGAAAACACCTGGAAAATGGGAGAAAAAGTAAAATGTCCTGGAAAATCACATATAGTCCTGGAAAATTATTCCAACATGGCTGCGTGCGACCTGACCCTATTAACAAAACACATCCCCATTCATTGAAAGTTGAGTGCACACTGTGCTGGAAAAGACAGCGACACTGCACAACTTTTTTCACATCTTTTCTCCTTCACTTCATAATCATGCATTCACAGAAAACGGGGGTATATTGTTTATGTTTTATGGTACATTTGGCTCAATTACCGTACTCTAGCTCAGTTGTTCTCAAAGTGGGGTCCTGGGACCCCTGGGGGTCTGCGAACCATAGCGTGGGGGTCCGTAAAATAATTTGAGTACATTTCTAGTAAATTATAAAATTGTGCTGTGTCATTACAAAACAGCATACACCATTGTTGTGATACCATTTGGTGGCTCGAAGGGATATGTGAGTCTTGCTACTGTTAATTTTCTGAAATTGTTTAAGATCAATTACTTGAAAAGTATAAATGATGTCATGTTGAGTCCACAAGGAATGAAATGACCCTCTGTTTTAAAGTATACAAGTGGTATTTACTTGATTCAAATTGAAGTGTTATCTGTTTATCACTATGGTACAGGTCTGAAGTATTTACATTGATACGTTTTACAATACAAATAGTTCCAAGGGCAACTATGGTAGTAAGCATGTGCTTTAGTGATGGGAAGTTGGGCTCTTTTCAGAGAGCCGGCTCTTTTGACTCGGCTCCCAAAGAAGAGCTGGCTCTTTCGACGCCCGGACAGCTCTTAATTTAGGATCTTTTGTAGCCGTATGTTTTATCTTAACTTTGCAAAAACTAATGGTTTGTGTTGAAAACCCTTTTACGTACAGTGTTTTTATGAGAAGCCTTATAATTGCCCAATTGTGTGCATTTATTCTGTTACAAAATCATTCTAACCCTAATCCTAGGGTTATGATTAGCGTTAGGGTTGTGATTAGGGTTAGGGTTGGGGTTAGGGTTAGGGTTGTGATTAGGGTTAGGGTTAGGGTTGTGATTAGGGTTAGGGTTAGGGTTGTGATTAGGGTTAGGGTTAGGGTTAGGGTTGGGATTAGGTTTAGGGTTAGGGTTGGGATTAGCGTTAGGGTTAGGGTTATGATTAGGGTTAGGGTTAGGGTTGGGGTTAGGGTTAGGGTTAGGGTTGTGATTAGGGTTAGGGTTAGGGTTGTGATTAGGGTTAGGGTTATGATTAGGGTTAGGGTTGGGATTAGGGTTAGGGTTAGGGTTATGATTAGGGTTAGGGTTAGGGTTAGGGTTGGGGTTAGGGTTAGGGTTGTGATTAGGATTAGGGTTAGGGTTGTGGTTAGGGTTAGGGTTAGGATTAGGGTTAGGGTTATGGTTAGGGTTACGGTTAGGGTTATGATTAGGGTTAGGGTTAGGGTTATGGTTGTGATTAGGGTTAGGGTTATGATTAGGGTTGTGATTAGGGTTAGGGTTATGATTAGGGTTAGGGTTGGGGTTAGGGTTAGGGTTGTGATTAGGGTTAGGGTTAGGGTTGTGATTAGGGTCAGGGTTAGGGTTGTGATTAGGGTTAGGGTTATGATTAGGGTTAGGGTTGTGATTAGGGTTAGGGTTAGGGTTGTGATTAGGGTCAGGGTTGTGATTAGGGTTAGGGTTGGGGTTATGATTAGGGTTAGGGTTAGGGTTAGGGTTGTGATTAGGGTTAAGGTTGTGATTAGGGTTGTGGTTGGGGTTAGGGTTAGGGTTGTGATTAGGGTTAGGGTTAGGGTTAGGGTTGTGATTAGGGTTAGGGTTATGATTAGGGTTAGGGTTGGGGTTAGGATTAGGGTTAGGGTTGGGGTTAGGATTAGGGTTATGACTACGGTTAGGATTAGGGTTAGGGTTAGGTTTAGGGTTAGTTTTAGAACCAGAACTAAACTTAAGCATGCAGAACCAGAACCAAACTCATGCAAACAGAACCAGAATCAAACTCAACCAGAACGGAACCAGAACCCCACCAGAACTGAACCAGAACCAAAACAGAGCCAAAACCGAACCAAAACCAAAGCAGAACCGAACAAGAACCGTACCAGAACTGAACCAGAACCGAAACAGACTTGAACCAGACTTGAACCCGAACCGAACCAGAACCGAACCAGAACCGTACCAGAACCGAACTAGAACCGAACCAGAACCGAACCAGAACCGTACCAGAACCGAAACAGAACCTAACCAGAACTGTACCAGAACTGTACCAGAACCGAACCAGAACCATACCAGAACCGAACCAGACTGGAACCAGAACAGAACCGAACCGGAACCGAACCAGAACTGAACCAGAACCGAACCGAACCAGAACCGAACTGAACAAGAACCGTACCAGAACCGAACCAGAACCGTACCAGAACCGAAACAGAACCTAACCAGAACTGTACCAGAACTGTACCAGAACCGTACCAGAACCGAACCAGAACAATACCAGAACCGAACCAGACTGGAACCAGAACAGAACCGAACCAGAACCGAACCAGAACCGTACCAGAACTGAACCAGAACCGAACCGAACCAGAACCGAACTGAACAAGAACCGTACCAGAACCGTACCAGAACTGAACCAGAACCGAACCGAACCAGAACCGAACTGAACAAGAACCGTACCAGAACCGTACCAGAACCGAACCAGAACCGAACCAGACTTGAACCAGACTTGAACCAGACTTGAACCAGAACCGTACCAGAACCGAACCAGAACCGAACCGAACCAGAACTGTACCAGAACCGTAACAGAAACGAAGCAGAACCTAAACAGAACCGTACCAGAACCATACCAGAACCAAACCAGACTTGAACCAGAATCGAACCAGAACAGAACCGAAACCAGAACCATTCCAGAACAGAAACAGAACCAACTCAAGCAAACTGAACCAGAATCAAACTCGAGCAAACATTATTAATGTCCTCAGGTTGGCATTGAGAAAAATCAGATGCCTCAGCTTGGATGGGCTGATCCGATTTCTCCTCTCAGGGAGTATTTGCCCAGTCTTCAAGAAGACTCTCTCCGAAGGAACAGATGAAGCCACGATACACAGCCTCCCCTCCAACACCTGTATCCTATATCCTCACATGTGATTGGCCACATGGCCGCCATGCTGACCATTCAAAACAAAGTTTTGCTGTGAGCAGAGCTGGGGCTGAACACTGTGAGAGCTAAGCAGTGAAAGGAAAAAACTGGGAGCCGGCTCTCTCTTGATGCGAGTCGGCTCTTCTGATTCACTATAAAGCATCGGTTCTCAGAGCCGCAGCTTTTGATCATGACACATCACTAATGTGCTTAATCTGTGTTACAATTATGAGGGGGCCTTGGACAATTTCCTCACCTGTAAGGGGTCCCTGGCTCCAAAAAGTTTGAGAACCCCTGCTCTACCTAGCAGGAGTGCAAACTCCAGATAGTGAAAACAAACGGAACAAAAGGAGCGACACAGCTGCACAGAAACTCCATGTTGTAGACGTCGCTGATCATAATAGACATCGCCATGCAGGAAGACAGTTTACATTTTTTTAAACCTCTGAAAGATCTTCAAATACAGAGTGCATCATACACTGGTGCGATTTTTTTCAGAGTTTACGGTAACTCAAATAAAATAATGGGACATTTGCTTTGTTTTATATCGACCACTTAGCAGGATGAAAATCATCATTAAGCAGGTATATTTTGAGTTTGAGTTGAGTTGAGAAACATTTGTGGCCATTTTTGTCATTCAGTTCTATTTAGGTCATTAATGCACTGATCCTCTGATCATTATTAATATTATTTAATTATTTCAGTAAGTCAGCTTCCTGATTCCTTTGCAGGCTCTTTTGGTTTTTTTCTTAGCTCATTTTATATTTTTTGAGAAAAGAGAAAGCTGAGATGTTGCCCTTCATTGTTACTTGGTTGCACTATTCTATTATCAATTTGCCATAATTTTTAAGTATGTAAGAGATGATTTCATTGATAGCCATAGACTACATGTCTTTCAATGTAGACTTCCACTGAGAGGAACATATTAGACTATTTAGGAACTAAATTAGGAACTAAATTTAGACTGTCATATCAGCTTGATAATCAGTGAAAATGTCCTGGAAATGTCCTGGAAAATGATCTCTGGAAAAGAGTGGGAACCCTGACAGTTGTTAAGGATTTCATAAATCTTAGTACGCCTTTGATTGCAGACCTCAATTTTCAATGCAGCACCTTGGTTTGTACTTTATAGTGTTAATGACAGTCTTGGTTGGTTATACCCTTAAAGCTCTAATGGGACTATTAGTGAGGAATGGTTTATTAATGGAGAGCTCGATCTGTTTGTCTGGTGGTAGAGACTGCATTGCTGCAGTTCACACTCAGGGGTAACTGGATATCTTAGTGTAATGTGTGAAATCATGCATGGCCTTTCAGCATCAATGTAGTCTACAGATAACCTTTAAACCACTCAGTCAATCTGTCTTGAGCTTTGAAGGCAGAGAAATGCATGCTGCTAATTGTGATGTGTCATCAGAAAGCGGCAAGAGAAGGCTCGGCTTCCTTTCTCCGTCTCCCAGAGGACAGTGTGCAGCACAGGTCATTAGCCATCCTCTCAGGACCCTCGGGACTGCAAATGGCCTCTCCTCCCCCCTTACCCTTTCCTCTTTTTTTTTTTTACCTTCACTTCTTCTGATCCTCTCATCTCTTTCTCAGTGCCTGTTAGCCAGGGTTGGTCGACCTTTGTGTTCAGCTGTCTGTCCATCACTTCAGCGTATTCAAAGGTGGAAATGAAGCTGCTCAGTTTGCTGATTTACACCTTTCTTTTCTTCTGCAGCCTTGTCAAAAATAAGTCCACCTCTGTAGGATGGACCTATTTTGGCACAGCATTGTACTTGCATAAGCACAAGTTATGTCATTTTTCCAGTTTGTTAGGAATCAGGATGACTTATATTTAGTTCACAGTCATTTGCAGCTATATTAATACACACTGAATCATTGCTTTTACTTAAGATGCTGGTGATAAAATATCACGCTTGTAGCATGCAAGATGAGTTTGATTAGGAAATTACAAGAGGCTTTAAATCATTTTTAAGTGTGCCATTCTTTTCACACTGAGGGGAAAATATTGGTCTGCCCTCCCTCTAATGACTCTTCAGGGCAGAGGAGCAATTAGCAAGTCTTCCTTATCATCTGCCAGCTAAGTCTACACCAGTGACACACACGGGAACACCACAGACAGAGCAACATTGTTTCTCACAAGATTTTTTTATGTTGCCAAAGGGTGAATTTGGGGAAAGCTGCTCACCCCCTCCACCCTTTCAGTCCAAATGAACCCTCAGCCAACTGGCGAAGGCGCTCGCTTGCATAGTTTTGTCTCTTCCCATACTCGGTGAACTGGGAGTGTGTGTTAGTGGAAGGGAATGGAGTGCATGCACACTGGTCTGAGTGAACAAGATGTTAGAATAGACTTAGAAAGTTAGGACATTTTCAAAACACATGCGTTCCTTTCTTTAACCGTAAAACTAAATAAAATCTACACAAACTACAACACCAGAAAGCATGAGGGTCAAACTATTATTAAATCAGCTGTTGTCAATATTAATGAAATAACTTGTTGTGATAAGAAAGGGCTGCTTTTAATAATAAACATAAGGATCATTTTCAGATGTTTTAGCTTTGGCGGCTAATTAGTGAAAAATGGCTGATAGCAAAAGCTAGAGTCAAACTGGTAAAGATTAGCCTTTAGCTACCAGGGTCAGCTTTCTCTCAGGAGCTGGTGGAGACCAAACACAAGTTTACAGGAGACTGAACAGTAGAGGAATGTTGACCCAAGATGGATACTTCAAACGTAATGTCTGTGTGACAGAATCTGTGTGCTAATGTGGTTACGCAAAGGCTGAATAAATACTCATTGCTTATAGATAGAGGCATGTCCCTAGCATAGATAAATAACGGACGTAGTTTACCTGCAGTCACCCATCTGTTTCTGAAGCGCTGTTTTGAAGCCAATTGAAATTAGTCATTCAGACTAAACACATTTTTTGAACCAGGCTGTAAACATGATAGATCTGCTGTCAAGATAGTCTTATTTGAATGGGTGTGTATGTGGGTTCCAGTGTTTCTGCAGCTAGCCTCAAACGGACACTCGAGAAACTACAGCGTTTAACACTTCCACATTGGCTTCAGTTCTGCTGTTTGGTATCAAATAAAACTTGCGGTGCACTGCAAAGATGGTAAACTCAAAGACAGAGTCTCACTCTGTTTACAAAGAAAATAATCACATGCTGAATAGCTTACTAACTTTTAATTGTTTATCATGCGAAACAAATTAAAGTTTGAATATGTTGAAATTTAGTTAAGTTTTTTTTAAATGTTTACACCTGTCAGACATGAGTTTGTGGAATAAAACGTTGATATTAGAGAGAGGTGATTAAACTACAACCCCTATTCCAAAAATGTTTTGACTACATGTAAATCTTTTAATAAAAACAGTATTAATTACAATGGTTTATGGTTTTTGAATTATTTAAACCCTATATTAAATTGAATGTAGTGGAAAGACAACATATCAAATTATAAAGCTGTTTTTAAAAAAATGTTTAATTTAAAATATATGCTCAGGAACATATTTCAAAAAAGTTGTGACTGGGCGTGTTTATCATTGTGTTTTATGACTTCTTCTTTGAACATCAATCTGTAAAGATGAACCAAGGAACCAGTTTCTGTCCTTAGCAGCTGGGGTTGTATACTGCAGATTTGGCCTGTATTGGTACTATACTGTATGGTTATGTAGACGTTTGAGTTCTGTTTAGATGAAGTGTCCAGTGAAGCACACATATTCACCAGAAGTGAATTAATGTTCCTCATATTGTGATGCTCCTCCCCAGTTTGGATGAAACTTGATGTTTAGCCTGATAAATCCAGGGATTAGGGAATCTAAGACTTTTTGGGCAGCAGCCATAATCACAATTTGGCTACAACACTTTTTCCACTCGATCCAATTCAAACTGTGTGTACACACTATTATAGTATCTGTGTACTGTTTCTTAATAAGGATAAGTCTGCTTTGTCATACCAATCTCTTTAAGTGGAAGGTTAAGGGCGGATTTCAAGACGAGGAAAATAACTTTTAGATTTGGAGCACAATGTAAGCTCAACTCAGCGTTTTGCTCTCCTATAAATCTAGCAGCATGGGAGTGTGCCTGCTGCCCGACCCTCCACCCTGGGATAAAACCCATTAGCTGCTCTAAAATACCAGAGCCCTCAGGAGCCTTGTCAGGGCACAAGTTCGTAAATAACATGGAGGAAAAAAAGTGCAGCATGTGATCTTCTCTGGCTCTTTGGTTTCTTCCTCTCCTCCCTCCCTTCTTTCAATCACAGGATGTTTCTCAGACTCAGAAAGACAGCCAGGCAGTTTGGTAAAAATCCCCAGCTGTGGTAGTGTCATGGGGAGATGCCACGGAGTCTACTCCTCATCACATTGTCTCTGCCTTAGGCGTGTACTAGTTGGATGTTTTGGTGGCAATACTATTTTTAATTAAATACTATTTGGCGATAATAGGATAGCGATTATTATCGCGATATCATTTTTCTCAATTTAAATATAACAAATGTTCGATACAAATGTGGTATAAATAAACCTGAAATTACACCCCCCAATCACTGGAAAGGGAGGAGGCTTTAATGAACCTTAAACACAAAAATCTCATCTTACACAAAAGACCTGCTTCCTGTTGGCATCATCAGAAATTAAGGATTCAGGAAGTTTATCAGAGAACTAAATCCAGATACAAGCTAACAAACTGTCTGGTTTCTTTAGCTTTCACTCAGGACCAACAATCTGCCTTTAAGTTTATATGAAATAATTATTTGGTATTATTGTGATCATTATTGATATTGACTGATATTAAATATTTTATTGTGATAACATCATTTTTAATATCACCCAGCTCTATGCTTATGAACTAATGAGTATTAAGGTTACGGTCATCATTAGCATTAACTTGGGACCACCAGAAAGCCCAAGTTTAGATGCTGAATCCATCCAGTTGGTTGTCGTAGCACACTCTTTCTGTAAGGTTAATAAAGATGTTATAACTAGTGTAAAACAACAGCTTTCTACTTCCTTGACTTTCATGTATCATTTGCAACCTTGATTGGTTTTTCATTGAATCTTTGAGCCAACATATTTGTATTTTTTGAGTACTGTTTAAGTTTCTCTATCACAATTATTTGTTGTACTTTCCTTTTTTCCTGCATGCTAACTTTCCACAGTGATAGAGCTTTTTGATTAACCTGTATGAAGTAAAAAGCCTCACTTTCATCAGCATACATATAGTTGCGATACCCATAATCAAGCAGAGCCGTCGTTTAAGTGCAGAAATCTAAAATAACCCACACAGACCACCAAACAATGCTTTATGTCCCTCTACGTGTGCCGTAGCCAGTGCATCCCCTGACTGCTTTGAGCAGAGGGCTCAGCTGTGTGAGCGAAAAGCGCTGACTCAGGCCCCTCATAGCCAGGCTGCCTGTGGAATTTGGAGCAGAGGTGCAACGTTAGGGAGAACAGCAGCTGTTTAGATGAGGCCAGGTCTGCCTCTTTGTCCGCTGGTGCCAGCCCGCCCCAATCACTCCCCCGGTCGATCCGTCAGTCTGTTAGCTTGTGCTGCTTTGCTCGTGTGTCAATCTATCAAATTGCTATATCCTCCATTTCCTGAGTCTGATGGTGGTGATTCTGCACACATCTAGTCTGATATTTGGATGTCTTTGTTTCAATATCATCTCTCGTCTAACCTCTCTCCTCAGTCCCTCTCTCTTCTTTATTTCCTCTGTTTGCTCTCTCCTCCTGTCCTCCCCTTCTCTGCCTCTCACAGCCTCTCTCTCTGCCCCCTCCCTCTCCTTCTCCCAGACTGCTGTATCCAAGTTCTGCCTAGTGACAGAGAAGGCTAGGCTGGTGTGTGTGTGTGTGTGTGTGTGTGTGTGTGTGTGTGTGTGTGTGTGTGTGTGTGTGTGTGTGTGTGTGTGTGTGTGTGTGTGTGTGTGTGTGTGTGTGTGGGTGTGTGGTGGTTGGGGGGCAGAGGGCTTCTCCCCCTGTTTTGGGTGTGTTAGCATCTGTGTGAAAGACGCACATGTGAAGAGAGTGAGTCAATCAGACACTGCAGTCAGTCCATTAGTCAGTGTCTTGGCTGCACAAAGCTGAGCTGCATCCTTAATAAAGCTCCTGTGCTGCAACCACACGCACACACGCACAAGAGGTTTAAACCTCGATCTCATGTTCTCAAACTTCAAATTATATATTTGAGCTGAAAATAAGGAAATAGATTATCCCTTTGAATGAGTTCATTTTAAATGAGGACTGCACTCTCCAGCAGCAAAATTAGCTGCATAGCATGACTATGTAACATGCTGCTGTTGTGCTGACTACACAATATGTTTCAGTTTCATCATCATTGCAGTGTGAGCATGTGGAACAATAAAAATAAAGCATTATGTACCCACGTCAGATTCATTAGTGTCGATGCAGTTACACCTGCAAGGTTAGCTAGCTTTGTCCCTGATGAAGAAGAGAAGAGTCAGTAAACTGTGATGCAGGCTTTTGGAAGAAACTGATTTTCTAGTCGTCTAAATGTAAATTTAAATCCAGACAGATCGACTGGTCTAAAGGTGAGAAATAACTCAGAAAAAGTCAAACCTGAGCATACATGATTCAACACAGCTAAACGCAGCATCACAGAGTCTGTGGGTAAACAATGCCAAATTGGTTTGTCAAGTGTGGCTAAAGTTAGCAGAGCTAGCACCGCCCGCCTTGAGCATAGACTGTATAAATAATGGACGTAGTATCCGTGGCGTCACCCATCTGTTCCTGAACGCTGTTTTGAAGCCAATCGACGGCGGCAGCCATATTGGAAATGCGGAACTAAACCAATCAAAGTGTGACTTAAAGACGCAGAGTTTGAGCCTGCTCGCCAACAACTATGTGTTCCCGTCAGGGAGTCATGTCAGTCATGTCCTTATTTGGGCAAAAACTTGTAATCTTAATATCTTCTGAACCTTCGGGCTATGAAAAAATACAACCCCCGTACAGTGTGTGCTGATATAGAAATGACCTACGTAGACCCAAGCCATTTTTTGATCCAGGCTGTAAACATGTTTATTAATGCTGCAAAGATCGTCTTCTTTGAATTGGTGTCTATCTTGTTTCCGTTGTTTCTGCAGCCAGCCTCAAGCTGATTCCAGATGAATTGCAGTTTATGACGCTTCATATTTTCAGACCGGAGGTTGCCACTTGGCCTTGAGCCCTTCCTGCAGGATAACGTCCACATGCTGGTTCCACATTGTAGGCTGTGTCGAGTTAATCAGACACGGCTTACATACCTCATGGATCATTGTATCACTATAGCATTCATCTGTAATGGTAGCTACCGCCCCGGCTAGTTAGGGACGGCTGCACTACAGCTAAGAAACAGTACATGACTCTAGTCCTACTCTAAGTAAGGGATAGTATATGGTTAGCAGGTGGTCATGGGAAATAGAATCCCGACAGGGTGAGACAAGACCACCCTGTAGGAGCCTATATGTAAATATCCTTGTTGTTTATCCTGCCGAATTAGCATGCTAACCGAAAACTAACATTTTAGCCACATTATTTACCAATACGATGCTAACCGAAGCTAATGGTTCTACCTCACCTTACGGTCTATGGCGTCAACAAGCAGAAGAGAAATGTGCCGGATTGATTTGACATGACGTGTGATCAGTTTGCCTCTGGTGTTGCTCATGTTCGTGAAAGTTAATAACCATTGTCAAGGGGTTTTGACCAATCAGAATCAAGCATCTTACACAACTGGAAGATCAGAGAGAGAGCCGGGTAATAATAGAATATAAATGAATTCTGGCGCCAACTAGTGAGGGTGATTGCACATCATATTGTCGTCACAATCCAGTTCATCATGTTGATTTTCGTCTTATGATGCAGGCGTAATCACCACAATTATAATCTCAATGGTAGATGTGAATTCACCCTTCACTATAATGGTTTTAATGCAGTATTGGAGAACAGTATCTGCTGCACAGCTCCCCATCTTTAAACAGCTCTGGACACAGCTGTACTAAAACTCCTCTTTGACCAGTATATCTCTCAAATGTCTAAATCAGACCGTGTGAAAGAGTGTATGACCTGGAGGCAGAGAGAGGGACACATTGACATAGATTAAAGGAGACCACACTTTTGGCTTGGAGAAGATCTCATTAGAAGTCACTTCATTTATCTGTTGTACTCTTTGTTCCTCTGCCTCGGTGCCGCCTGCAGGAGCTGACACTGACTGAGCGTTGACCTTGGCTGTTGGTGCGGTGGCAAATTTGACGGTGACCTGATCTATTTTAAGGCCTATCCATATATCTGCAGCGCTGCATGCGTGCATGTCTCTTGTACTCGCCGTTCTGACCTCCCTGTCTTCATAGTGGAGACGCATGACTCAAATAATGTTGGATGGGTGAGCATTGTGTCAGCACCATTCAGCCGTCTTCCACCTGAATGGCGGTCATTCACGCCGGTGGGTCTCACATGCAACTGATCTGATCGTCCCTCGCTCCTCCAGCGGGGCTCTGAATCACTGTGTTGTCTCTGTAGATTCTCGGTGATAAAATGAAGCCCCTGTGAGGCGCCTGGCAATCTGTTTACACATTCCCTCGTGAGCATGTTTCCTCCTCAGCGTTGTTGCATTCTTCACAGTGATTTAGCGGTTTGGTGGTGGTATCGGTTTTGAAAGGGGCTTTGTGGGCTGTGGCCAAGTGTGTGAGAGAGAGTTTGTGACCGGTTATGTGCTCTGAAAGAGTACTCGAGACCTGTTTGTGTGACATGAGTTTATTTTTTCTCGTGTTGTGATTCTGCTGTGAGTTTAATCTGACTCGACAAGCACAAACCCCTCCATCCTTTGCTGTCCCTGTTCTTGCTCTCTCTCCTGAGACGTCTCTAGTGGTGGAAATCCTGTGGTAGCTCCTATTCTCATTTCAATTGTCTTCCACTGAGTCTTTTTGTTATCCGTCTCTATATAGAGCGAGCTGCCGGAGCTGCCCACACTGCACCCTCCCTGAGCTGAAGGTCACGATACAGACACAACAATTTGACTGGCTGCTGATGAGTAAATTTCACCACACCCCGAAATCCAATGATTTCCCCCTGAGGCGTATGAAATAAGAGTAATCAGTGACAAAATTACTTCATTTATTCCATTCCCTTCCTGTTTATTGATTGCTTATATTTTATAGTTGACAGGGTTTGACATTAACCAAAGCACAAAGTCTGTGGCCTTAAAAGTTACACTTGGTCCACCAAATATTACATGTAGGTGACTCCCTGTGACTACCAAGTTTAAGCCAAATGTGTTTTTCCCCCTCAATCAAATTTTCTTTAGCGACACAATGTATATATCTGACGGTATTGAGTAGCTACGGATCATATTGATGCGTACAAAATGTTAAACAGGCTGACTATCAACATGTGGAGCAGGCTTATAAAAATTATCTCCACAGACAGTCCTAAAAGTGAAGGCTCAGGCTACAACATGTGGATTTACTGCAACAGGACAACTGAACAGAAACATATTTCAGACTCACAGCGTCCAGTTTTCTGGCTACTCGTTCTTATTGAGAAAAATAAGCATTCACACAAATTTGTGTCCTTATATCTCTCTGAACAGACTGTTGAATTAACTTGTGCTTTAATATCACTCATGCTAAGCCTGTATCAATATTTTGATTCTGTTTCTTGTACCAACACTTTGTCTGATATTAGTGCACACTTACTCTCCATTTCCTCCTCACTCTCTCTCCCCTGTAGAGAGATGCTCAGCCTAAATTGTTTTGTTGAGTTCCCATCTGTTTTCAAACTACCTTATTTGTGCAAATCTGTTTCCCTCTAGGCGTCTTCCTCCTCGGATAGGGAAGTGCTGTTCCTGAGGTGTATCTGTTTATTATTGTATTGATATTCTCAAGGTTGGCAAATTGCTGAGCTGGGGGCACTTGTTAGTTTGATGGTGTATCCTTTTTCACCACATGCAGTAATGAAAGCTGTGATTTACTTGTGTGTTTGTGTGTTTTTTGGCTTTTGAAACATGAAGAAGAAGATGCCCTCACAACTCTACAGCCCGGAAATCAGTACCTCTCCTTACGCTCACTGATCATCCTTCAGAAAAAAAGAAAGGTTGTTGAGGTGAAGTAAGTCATGCAGAAGTTGCAGGTGAAGCTTCTAAGGGAGTGCAGTTGTCATATCTGTGTGGTGCTATGTTGTTGAGCACACCACAGCAGAAGGGGCCAAAGTGCAGCCTGTGGTTTTATCAGCCTGTCGAGAGAGACAGTATGTGGTCACCTAGATGTCTCAAGTCCTCGTCAAAACAAGGGCCCATCCCGCTGCAGCCTCCCACGCCGACTCAATCTGCTTATCACTGAGGTCATTAGTCTCGTAGCGGTTATCGAGGTGTCTGTCTGCTACTGCCCGGCCACTGTTTGTTCTTGCAGCTTACACCTTTGGGCCTGAGCTCATGGATAAGTCCTAAATGGATAAGGCTGGAGTTTTCCCTGGGTGGTTTACTCCAGGGCGGATCCTTTAATTGGTCGGCCATTGAACTGAATTAAATGAAAATGTATGGATGCTGAGGCGCCGGTTGGCTTAGCAGCATGCACCCCATACGCAGAGGCTGTAGTCCTTATCACAGAGGTAACTGGTTCGACTCCGGGCCACAACCCTTTACTGCATGTCTTCCCAACTTTCTACTCCTGTCATTTCCTCTCTCTCTTTAGCTGTCCTATCAATAAAGGCAAAGATAGACAAATATACTCTTGCTTTCCAAAGATTAAAATCTGATTTTTATTCATGAGAAAGTGAAGTATTTGTAGAAGACCAATGATGTACACACAGATAGTCTCTAAACAACATGAAGAAGAACCCTGCCCTGTTCTGATCCCTGCCTTTCAGCTGCTACATGACTTGGCTCTTCTCCTGTACTGTATCCTCACTTTGAAATATTCTTCATTTTTTTGTAGTGGCCACATGTACACTCTATTTTGCTCTGAACATCAGGCCCGTCCTAACACGCCCAGCTGTTGCCAGATGCATAGTTTCAAGTTGCTTTTGGTTACAAGTCCCAGCATTGACACCTTTCTTTTTGAGGTTATAATTAGTAGCCATGCTAGTCTATTTTGCAGCAGTGGGGACTGGTTGTGGCCTAGAAAGTGTCTGTTGTGCATGGCTGCAGCAGAGTGTATATATAGTTGTAGCACTTCAGTCCCCTCCCTTTATTTTGGGAACAGCAAATAGTAATTTAGTGGTTTTCTCCAGATTTTAGTGTCAGCTAACTTAACAACCTCTGCCCGTTTCTTTTGTACGCCGAGCCGAGGCCGCCACCTGCATGAAGACAAATCTGCTGCAGTGTTGTTGTTTTAGCAGAGAGAGGCCAGAAATATCTTGGAGTTGCATTTGGGAGTTATTTCCTGTATCTGACGGCACATGGGTCTAGAGAGAGATCATTAAACTGAAGAAGCAAAGAAAGCTTGTGGAACATAGTAAATGACCAAACAGTGTTGTTACCATAGACTGTATAAATAATGGATGTTGCATCCGTGACATCCCTCATCTGTTCATGAGGGCTGTTTTGAAGCCAATTGTCGCGGGAGCCATATTGGAAATGCTGAACTCAACCTAACTTATGTCAAGCTAGTCTGAGGTAAAGAGGTGGGCTTTCAGCCTCCTAGCCAACAGCTATGTGTTCCCGCCTGTCAGTCAAGTCAGTCATGTCCTTATATGGGCAAAACTTGTGATCTTAATATCTTCTGAACTGTCGCGTTATAAAAAAATTCACCCCACATACAGTGTGTGCCGATGGAGAAATTGACAAAGTAGACCCAAGCTGTTTTTTTTGTACCAGGCTGTAAACGTGTTTATTAATGCTGCAAAGATCGTCTTTGTTGAATTGGTGTGGATGTGTTTTCTGGTATTTCTGCAGCCAGCCTCAAGTGGATGAATTGCAGTTTATAACACTTCCGCATAGGCTTCATATTTAGAGACTGACTGCTTGGTTATCACATGACCAAACTGTGTTGTTGCATTTGAATGTGTAACTTTGAAATGGTCTTTTTCTTTGTCTTGCTCCATGGACTTTATTGCCTTTAGCTCTTTTATAGTGTTAGTTTGGTAGTAGTATCATGTTAACTTAAAACTCAGCAAAGATCAGCAAACATTTAACACCACTTCTGCCTGCTGTCTCTGGAGAAAGATCCTCTGCTGGATCCTGATTGGTTTCATTGGAATGACCTTTACATTGAGTTTTTTTATTTATTAGCATCAAAGATTAGCGTAACTTCAAGAGCTTTCATCAGTCGGCCCAAGGCTCAATCCCCATAGTGTTAATTACTCTCTCTTAACAGACATTTGTTTGTCTGAGTTTATTATTCTTTGATTATTGTAACAATAATCTTGTGACCACGTAAGCAAACACTCTGTCTGGCTGTGTTCGCACTCCTCCACGTTGGCCATAGCTTCAGGTCCTTCCTTTCAGCCCCACACCTAGCAGGGCAGGTTTCCAGAGAATGAAAGGGATCTTAGGTTACTTCCATCATCACACACATCGCCACAGGGAGTCCTCAGCCCAACACATCTTCACCTGGAATAGAAAAGACCTGGGTTGTCACTTGTCTTTGAAGTTCTGAGGTCGGAGAATATTTGAGCTTAGCACAGTATAAGTAGAGTGTTTTTCACTGTCATGGACATCTTAGTGTTTCTGAAGTATCTACTGTGCTCTCCTCTTTTCTCCTTCTCTACCCTCTTTACTTTCCCTACCTCCTCTTCATACACACATTCTTACCTCCCTTACCCGTACCACTCCCTTGTTGTCCCATCTCCCCTCTGCTGCCTTTCTAAATCTCCTTCATGCACCGTAATATTCCCTTTCTGTCTTTCTTTAATGTTACTATCCATCTCCCTGTTTCTTTAAAGGCCTTAACAAATACCTCGGGGATGCTTTAATTTATTTGGGTGGATCCATTTTTAGAATGGGTGGGCTCAATGGGAATCAAACCCTTAAATGGTGCAGTGTCAGTGCTGGGCTGTACCAGTCCAGCAGCAGAGGGCTGTTGCACAGCTACAACCCCCCTCATTTTCCACCAGTGCCGACATCCAGAGGAGAGAGATAGAGAGATAGAGAGATAGAGAGAGAGAGAGAGAGAGAGAGAGAGAGAGAGAGAGAGAGAGAGAGAGAGAGAGAGAGAGAGAGAGAGAGAGAGAGAGAGAGAGAGAGAGAGAGAGAGAGAGAGAGAGAGAGAGAGAGAGAGAGAGAGAAAGGATGAGCCCAGAAAAGGCAGAAACTTGTGCTGTAACATCTGAGAGTTGTGACATGTTAGTGCTGGAACACAACCAGCAGTGAAATCTTACTTTAGTTTACATGACTGGCAACTTTAATTCGGCTGACCTTGAAATTTACAAGGTGCTGCTTGAAGCTGACGACGTGCCACAGTACAGCTACAGTCTTGGACGTGCACTTTGCCAACTTTACACATTTGGTCCTGGAAAATCTTGCCTGCATCTCTGAACATTCCCACAGCTCATGCCTGGTATTCCCTTGCTCTGGTTCTTGTAACCATCATGTAGTGTTTTTCCCCTTCAAGCTGATGTGGGAGCTCTGGCTCGCGAAGGCACTCGGAGGCTGCTATAAAGTCATTTGTTCCTGGGACTCACCAACAAGTGTTCACACTGGCAAGCAGAAGATTCATACAGCTGTCAGTGTGTGTTACTGAGGTGTCCTCCCCCGGAGCCTGTGACTGCTTCCAAAGAGGAGATGGAGTCAAAGCAAGCGTCACATAGTAGAACTTTAACTGGCTAATGCAAACTGATCTATTTTAGCAAGTAGAAATAGGGTTTCATGCAATAGTGCATATTTTTTCCCAACATTGTTTTTATTGATGAACTGTAGACATACATTTATATACATTCATTCACATATGTGCATAAATACAATACAGAACACGCACACTAGATCTCAGGTGCAATAAGAAAGGACATAGAGGACTAAGCATATCTTACATCCACACATATAAAAAAATATATACATATATGTACATAAACACACACATTATATAAATACATATATACACATACACACATAAATAAATAAATAAAATAAATATAATAAAGATAACAATAAATAAATAAATAGAAGTAAATAATATTACAAATAATAATGTATAAAATGTAAATAAAATATAATAAATAAAAAAAAATAAGTAATGTTTCACTTTTTGCAAAGGGCTTCAAATAGAGAATAAATATGCAGTGTGTCTTACAGCACCTAAATATGTCTGCTGAAATGACTACGCTGAATAAATCGCATAAGATTGAAGATGGTAAACAATGATGGAGGTTATTTTTCCAAGAATATAGTCCTCTGCATAATATCTGGAACATAATCAGGATTGTCTTCCTGACTTGAATTAATACAATCCGTCTTGACTTCCTGCCATCTTATCACAGCCATGGCTGCGTTATTATCAATACCTTCCAGAGGAACAATGCAGCAACTGGCGTGTCTACCGCCAACAGAGTGGCAGACAGTCAGGAAAGTCAGCCAAGCTGGGTAACATGAACTGGCAGGCTCCTCTCTTTCTCCTCAGATGGTATCAGGACTGTGAAGCTGTTGACACAGAATTGTGTAAATCAACTTGTTTGCAGTGTGGGTTGAACAGGTCGATGTACAGGCCTGGAGATTTCTTTGAAGTAGTGAGGACACTTCCTGTACAGACATCAGAGACTGATGTAGCCCAGCCCCTCCAAGACCCTTTTTCTCACGTTGCTGGCCCGGGTGTATGCTCAATGCGGCAGACTTTGCTCTGTTACACACACTAGAGCTGATCTATTGTTTTGTCAGGCCTGGCCTCCCTCCTTCCTTTGGTGTTTGTGGCTTCTTAATATTTTGGGAACATCCTGTTTGTGTGTTTAATGCCGTGGGGCACAGCTTGTTTAGTTTAAGGACTCTGACCATCCCTGCCCTCTTATTAGTGTGACAGGACAAGAAAAAGAAGCAGAGGAGGGAACGAACAGACTGAGAAGGGTCTGATGCAAGTTGTCAGATTAAAGATCTGAGGACAGCGAATGGGAATGTAGGAAAAGACATGAAGAGATGGAAAGAGAGGGAAAAGGGTGGGCATGACAGGGAAAGGAAAACAGCGTTGAGGGGAGCTTGAGGTTAGCCGGGTGGAGTGGAGTGGAGTGGAGTGGAGGGGAGGGGGTGGGGAGGGTTATTGCAGACAGACAGCGTTGGGAATTCTGGTGTCACTGGTGTGCAGCCTAGCATTAAATGCAGTTTAATGCTCTGAGGCATGTTTACATGCTATGTAAGTGATTCCCCATTTACGCATACATTTCCGGTGCTTATCAATGATTTAATGGAGTTACCTCACTTCTCTGAATATGGCATGCATCATATATGTCAAAACCTGTGTTGGGGCACTGTCAGTGCTCTTTGGCACTGCCTCAGGGATCAGACAGCTGTGCATGTGCTTGACAGAGTGAGACATGTTAAAAAAACACGTCCATTGGGGTTGTTTTAGCGTGTTTTAACACTCTTTTGGGAGAACCTCTGGATGTTACATAAAGCAGCCGGGTTCTATTTTCATCTGTAATTTCGGTAATTCTCTGGATGTTTTTAAGCTACTTGTAATTGAACGGCTATAATGGTTGTTTTTGAAGTGCCTCTGGCTCGGAGTCACTTTCCCTTTTAAGGACCAAGTTATTAGATCCACACACGTTTCCTCTGATGACCTTGGCGTGCTATTTATTCAACACTTAGTCGTATTTATTTCTCCTCTTTTAAACAGGAAGCACTTTTTGTAATAAGGCACCTGTTATTTCTAGGAGATCAGAGCCTTGTGTGTACAATACATACTGCAGGATAGACTTGAACAGTTTTTGACTTTTTGAAAAAAGAGAAGCAGCTCATTTCTTTATAGCGCTGCTCAGCAGTTTTGATAGACTATTTTTAGACGGGTATTTACCCTGAACTGATCTCCAGGTTTACTGTAAGGGAAAGGCCTTGCTGTTGCAGGAATATGATACAAAAGCTGGGTACAGCTTGAGTTGGCTTTAGGTGTCTGCTGGCTCAGAGATACTGAAATGTCAAATGGCCTTTTTTTGAATCAGGAGGTGATGTAACAGACGGTCTGCTCAGCAGCATAATGACGGAAAAACCTCCGACCGTGTGACTCCACTGAAAAAAAACTCAATGCCAGAATGACTCAGTCAATGACATGACATTTTTTTTCCCATTGGTCTGGCCCATTACAACTGCCCATTGATGACCGTGGCGAAGTTACTCAGTCCCATCGTTTGCTTTCTTTTATGACTGAGTATTTCCTCAGCAAAGATTTACCCAGAGAGGGAAAAGTCCCAACCTGCTGACGAGGTGTGATGAGTTCACCCCCTCCAGTGGCTCCGATACGGTCAGATGGAAGGAAAGGCCATCCGGCGTCTATTACTCAACTCTTCACCATTTTTCCTCCACATGCCATGTCCTGGAAAGCCTTTCTGCCTCTTTCTCTCTCCATCTCTCTTTCTATGTTTCTCTCCATCTCTCTCTCTATGTTTCTCTCTGACTCTCTCTCTCTCTCTCTCTCTCTCTCTCTCTCTCTTTCTCCATCTCTGTCTCCCCTGTCTCTCCGGCAAGCAGCATTTTTGTGTCGTTACCTCACTGTGGTTGTAAATAATCCACGTTATGGCTTCCAGATGTCCCTCCGTCCCGCTCTGGAGCTGTGGATGGGGTTGTAGCGCGGTACTGGTGTAAGGGTTGGACACTTACTGTAACTGGCTCAGCTGCTGACTGTGTTCTCTGTCTGTCACTCCTCTCTTTCGTCTTCTCCCTCTCTCTTGCCCAGTCCCACTAACCCAGGAGCTGAATTTGAACGCTTTTTCCATCCCTTCCTTTTTTTAAATTCTGTTTGTCCTGTTATTATTTTTATCCCCTTATTATCTTTGCTATAAATCCTTGAAGTCAGAGCGCTCCAGGAGCGTTGAAAGGACTCAAGCAAGCCAGACAAAATCCATTTCTTCTAGATCTTAACTATTCCCCACACACCTCAGCCTGCCTAAGCTTACTCTGGTTTATGACGGCTGGGCTCTGCATTGTAAGAGTGTCCATCCATATTAGAATCGAAATTCAAAGTTTTTGGCTTTTCTGGTTATTTGTTGCATCAATGATGGACTATCTTTTAACTACCAGGTTGTCAAATTGCCCAGATTCAGATGAGAGATTCATTAATAGCAATAATCTGCTCTTTCCTTTCTATATTAGAGCAGCACACATCACATTCAGCACTGCCTCTCATTATGACTCACTTTAAAGGTTGCATCATGTTACCTTTAATAGATCTGCTCACATATTTTCAGCCACTGGATCATTACGTTTGTTTCTTGTTAAAATAGAAAGTTTGACCTCTTCAGCCTCGGTGGACGCCCTGTTTACTTTCCACCTTGCAGGTTAAGCATACAGTACATTTGACAGCTGTCACCTGATAAAGTGGACATAGTCGTACTTTAAACAAATGCAACACAACAGTCCGTTTGTGAAAGTATTGAGAAGAGGGATGTTTTCCTCAGTCATCTTTCAACAAGTCCTGACCACAGTCGTCCTTGTCACAGTCACTAGCAGAAGGCTGAACCATGAATGGTAGACCGTGGATGTGTTCATAAAAATAATAATAGAATAATAACCTTATTTATATAGCACCTTTAAAAACACATGTTTGCAAAGTGCTTTGGCAAGCCAAGCATGTTTCAGAAACAAAGTAAACCTTTTGACTGACGGAGCGGACGGTAGGAATTCTAACAATGCAAAAACACAATGCAACGCAAAGGGTTAAAAATAATTAAACAGAATAATGTCGTGTGACAATAGATCAATACATCATTATTAAAGAGGTTTTTCAAAAATAAATGAATACAAATAAATGAATAAAAATGGATAAGTAAATAAAAGCATTAAAAGTACAATAAAGAGGTTTTTTTTAGAATAAGAGGACGTCACATTGAAGAAAATCGAAAATGGAAAAGGATAAATTAGGAACATTAAAATAAAAAAAAAAGCATATGAAATTATAAAACAATAATCAAATAAAATGATCGATACAATTAAGAACAATTAATTAGTAAGATAAAAACCTTGAATAGTAATATATGAAAATAAAAAGCAGTTAAAGGATGAAGTCACATAAAAGCAAGTCTCTAAAAATGGGTCTTAAAAATAGATTTAAAAGATTTCACTGACTCAGCCTGCCTTATCTCTCATAAAGACCTTTGAGGTGCCCTAAGTCCTCAGAAAGTACTAGCAGTCCTAGTCCTTATGTGTTACCTCATATGGCAATAAAAACTGTGTATTGCAGCCCTCCTCTGAACCAACTATTTCGTAACTGCAGAAAAAGGCTGATAGTAGTCAGTCAGGGTGTCACACACATCTGCTTTGTGACTCAAGGAAAGCATTATGAAACAGGTGACTGTATTTGTTTGTTTTGCTGAAATATTGACTGAAGTAGTGGGTGTGCCATTTTGCACCAACGAATACAGAACATGAAGCACACCCAAAACAATCACTTAACAGTCATACTTACATTCTCATAACATGGAGCAATTCTTACAATAGATCTTTTCTTTTTGCGACGTCCTCCCAGTATCGATACAGCTCATCCATCCTGCTCAAGGCCGTAGAAGAGGTGAGGGGTGTTCGAGGCTATCTCAGCTGCCATTTGGCAAACAGTGGGGTTCACCCTGGACTTGTCAGCAGTCCATCAGGGGGCTGACACAGAGACAGACAACAAGTCACGTTGACACCTACAGGCAATTAAAGGCTGCCAATTAGCTAACGATCACGTCTTTGGACTGGGTGGATTTTTACAGCATTAGAACGTTAAATGATGAAACATTAAAAACAAGGCGATGTTGGTTCATACAACACATTGATACACTTTATTTGACGTTTAAGTTTCTTTTATTGATATAAAAGGTGGAAACACCCATCTTTCAGCCACACATAGAAACCCTGCCTGTATAACAGACACTACTCACATAGAGGCGAACACAAATTTCCCATGAACACACCCTGGAGACACAGCATGGAAGACTTCCAGTTTGAGGCCAGTTGTGAGCACTGAGCATATCATTTGTGGGCCGGCTGCTAAGTGAACACATTTGCCTGTAGTTACTGAGTTTCACACAGACATGGCTCTGACTTCTCTGGTCGGTGTGGAGGAAGATGGGGTCTGATAAGTACTCAGCGTTTTGGGCTAAACCAGTCTGGCTATGCGGATTAGCTGGCGTCACTCATGTTTTTCCAGTTTCGCTGCATCCTTAGGCCTTGTGCTGAACATGTGTGTATTATGAAGTATATGGGAATCTTGTAGTGTCTTCGTGTTGATGTACTTGTTGCGTTTCTTTGAGGATAGAAGTGTTCTCCACAAAGCATGCAGTATGCTAATGTGCCTGACGTGTCATCTTTTCCCAATCTTTGCCCGACTCAGAGCGAAACCCTCCAAAAACAAAAAAAACAAACAGTCCCATTCACATTCCCTTGGATCATCACTTTCCTAAGCGTTGCTAAGGGATCCTACCACAACAGTTGCTGTGTTTAGGTGTACCTGTATATTTTGATAGTGAGTTAAGATGTATGACCTAACGGTGAGGTATGTTTTAGGATGCAGTAAGTGGTTGAATCCATCTCTGCTGCAGGGGAAGTGCAGACACATTGATCCCTGTGTAAATGTGGGTGAGCTTAGAGCGTACAGGCAGTTCTTGTTGGAGTCATACAGCTTGAAATGTTGACCCTACATACTGAAATATGGGCCTAGTATTACCAAAACACATTATTAACTACAGCCCAGAATATCAGGTTAATAGCTCCTTTGTGCCTCCATAAACTACCTCCTGTTGGAGAGAGGGCTGATGACTTTCCAAAAAAGCAATTAATATAATCTCTTTGGCTGTGGTTGTTCAGCCAAGGCCAGACCAAGACCTAGTCGCCACTTTTGTGTCAGATGTGCAGGGAAGTCGAGCTTGCTCTGTGTGTGCACATATTTGTATGTGTCTATGTTTGTATGTGCGCTTTGTTGTGGACGGGGCCTGTGGTCTCCTGGCTCAGAGATGAAAGACATTTCTCATGTGGCTGGTTTAGTGCAGCTCCTGAGTCAGCATGCAGCTACTAATCAGGGTTTTCTCCCGCTCAGCTACCCTGATTCTCTGGCCCGCCACCCTGTTAGCTCTGGCTTGCATAATTAAGAGAAACACCAGCATGTATTCCAACCTGTAGACAAATAACTGAGTTGTAACAGTCACCGACCTCAACAGATCAGTTCTTTGAAGAAGGCAGGGCAGTGTGATTAAAGTAATGATTGAAAACAAAGATATGCTGCTGTTTCATTATTTGGAATAGGGCTGTCAAAATTTACCAGGCATGTTGTCCTACTGCTTTAGCTGAGCAAACTGGACAGCCTGACAGCATTCAGGTCCTACTATGTTCTCTGTACTGCTACATTCTTCACTAAATGTGACGTGTGGGGCGTTTGGGTGAATGAAAATAATCAGATAGGCTGTCGCTGACTTACGCTGGCAGTGGACCAGCATGGTTAAAGCTTATTGGGCATGTTTCCAGCTGGACATTTTGGGCGATGATATCTTTATCTGACAGACAAACTGGCCAAAAGCTAGCAAATAGCTACCAGCTAACAGAAACCCAGCCAGGAGCTTAATCTCTCTCTGCAGCTCAGTCACATGATGAAGTGTCATCCCTCATTTGTGAATGAGCTGTCAGTGCACAGCAGAACTTGAATAAAAGCCACAATTTTCTTTTTTAAACCACTGACTTCAAATGTGCACACTTTATTGTCTGTTTGAATAGAAAACTTTAAATATATTTCAATTTAGAATATTCCTTGACAGCCCTAATTTGTGATGTTTATAGATGTGTGGTCGACCTAACTATGAAACATTTACATTGTAGTTATTTGGTACCAAAATTACCCATCAGTTCATTGAGATATTATTATTTGTATTAATGTAGTGTTAGGTTGTAAGTTGTGTCTAAGCTAAACTGCCACTAGCTGGCGCTGTAGGCAGGGCTTTGGTTAATGGCTACTATAATACCATAATGCTCTACTACACCGATGTAAACATGACTGATGACATCTCATAGCGTAGTGGGATTTGGCAGCCTTTTGATCTATACAATAGAGATTGTAGGCTGTGTTTGGTTTAACTCTCATATGACTACTTGACTGGTGCAAAGTGTAACCAGCACAGGCGTGTGGATGTTAACCTGTAAGGAGAACCGAAGGCTGCTGAACGGGGCTAGTTCTGTTAATGTTAGCTACAAGCCTCGTATGCAATGCAGTTCTGAGTTCGGCCATCATCAAACCTCTGTACTTACACTGCAGCCCCAAATGACAAATAATGGTGTCTCATTGCGTGATAATACATCACATGATTGCGGAAGCATGAGAGGCATGGCTTGTTAATACACAGTGAGAGCACCACATGCACATACACATCGCTTTTCCACCCTGCTGGCTCAATACATAGCCACTCTCTTTCCCCCATTCCACCTCTGTTAGTCACTTCCTGGAAGTGTTATAAACTGCAGTTCATCGAGCGTCCGCTTGAGGCTGGCTGCAGAAACACATGAAACCACATACACACCATTTCAAAAAAGGTTCAAATAAGGACATGAATGACTTGATTGAAAGGCGGGAACACTGTAGCTGTTAGCAAGGAGGCTCAAACCCCGCCTCTTTACCTCACACTAGCTCAAAAGCAGTTTCAATATGGCTTCAAAACAGTGCTTCAGAAATAGATGGGGGATGTCACGGATACTACGTCCATTAATTATACAGTCCATGAGATATCCCAATTCATTTCCAGCAGTCACAATTTGTTCAAATACTTCATTTACAATTTTCCTGAAACAAAATCGTTTTCATTTTAGAATACAGTCAATAAAAGTTTGGAGGAGAGAATCGAGGAAAAATCCTAAACAGTGAAAATCAACATCGGCGTCAAAGACACCATAAGTGAATTTCTTCATACCTAATTGTTTTCTCCAGCATAGTTATCTGGCCTTCAATATATAAAATGATATGAAGTCAAATTCATTATCATGCCAGATAGTATGTTAAAACAAACATTCAATATCAGGTTACAGATGCTGGCTGAATTAGAGAGCCGATGAAGAGATGCAGTCAAAACAATTGTATGTGTGGTGAGAGTTATCACCAGTACAGAGCCTAATGTGGTCAATCTAACTAGTTACTTGTTAGTTTATCTGCAGGCCACGCTGGCAACTGATCACCAATGATTCTTTTCCGAATCAAAGAAATGATTAAATTGTCAAACTTAGAAGATTTCTTTGACAGAACTGAACTTTTAAGCATCACATGTTTAGAGATTCCATCTTTATTGCTCACAATGAGTGTTGTGGTCGACATTGTGCAGTAAATTTAATTTAGAGAGTGTGCTCTGCCAGCCAGCTGCTTGTACCCAAGTCTTGACTGCTGTTTGGATCTGATTTGATGTTCCTAGCAATGAAACTCTCGGGTCTTTCCAGGTCAGCATGCCATGGATTATTCTCGATCCTGGTTTTTGTGAGTTTGCTGGAAGCTTCAATAACAGGCTGTTTGATAATGAGGAAGAAAAGGAGGCAAGGATGCACAAAGGACACATTGTAAGACAGACCAATTAAGTCGTTTGTTGTTCATTATTGTTGCAGACAGAAGACAAACAGCTTTAATATCTTTTGCTCTGCTTGTTCTGAAGCTATCACCCTTGTTCTCAGTGCTTTTGGGTAACATGCTTGTGTAGTTAAATACACTGTAGTAGTGTAGGCACACTCCACTGTTCCCTGCTTCCGTCTGACCTGCGTCTCCAGCAGGCAGGTCAGCTGTGAGTGGAGTCAGAAGGGAGTGTGAGAGTTGGGGCTTGTTGAGCCGTGAGTGACCTGTTTGTTTTCTTTCAGCAGGCATTTCTCTGTCTCACAGTGGGAGATTGTTCTTTTCTTCAACACTGGAAGTTCTGTAAAGTCACAGCAACAAGATGAGTGTAGCATGATGTTTTGCCTGCGAGGGAGTTCACGCAGGCCACGAGTGTCAGCTTGGATGTTAGACAGCACACACACACACAAAGAAGAAAATCCCCAAACTGAGAAGAAGGCTTGTATTGTAGCTGAGGATGCAGTCTTTTGATATTGTGTATTTCTATTTATTTCTAATGTATTCTAATGATGAAAAAAGTTCTGTTATACTTCTCAGAGTGAGTATCAGTGCATCCATTAGACTGACCTTAGTGAACTCACAGCCAATCCAGGTTATCCTTGGCCTGCTGGGATCATGTAAACCAGGAAGTGGTTGAATAGCTCCTCCACAAATGAGGGAAATGCTGACTTTGTTAGCCTTAGATGGAATCTGTTTAGCCTTGTGAGAGGATGCTGGCTACACTCTCAAAGTCCTCTTTCCACAAGGGTCCACAACTGCAAAACAATAGCCAGCTTCATCATCCCGTCTCTCTGCGTCCGGTGTCATGTGCTGGACAGAGCCATAGATGGTCACCGACGGAATGATAAACCTACATTCAGAAATCGAAGCCTTGTCAGAGGATAAGGGGGCATTGTCTAGTTTTGGGTTACAGACATAGAGAGTGTCAGAGAGCTCCTAAAATAAAAGATTATACAGATATATTTAGGAAAAGTATCATTTATAGTGAAAGTTTTACTGCTGATGTATCACAAACACAAAGTTTCATCCTTATGCTGACGATGTCATTATATTAACATCTTTTTTATTATTGAGGTTTACAAACAATCTGCTTTTAATGGTTCCTTTTGTAATTTAAGACTAGTACTTAATCCAAAATAATGTGCTTCTCAAAGTCAAAGAGGACTCTCGACAAGGGTTACACATTTTTTTAACCGAAAACTTGTTAAACTGTGTTAGAACATGCCCAACCATACAAACACCTGAGCTCTTTTCTTAGAGGTAAAGATGTCCTTTATGTATCATATTGAGTGACTTGTTAAACATACAGAGGGTAAAATGTGTGTTCCCTTTATAGAAAATGCTGTTTCTGTTTTTGGTGCAAGGAAAATCATTGATTTAAGAAACATTTGTGTAAATAACTGAATACAGGGACATGCAAGGAGTCCATGTACCATACAGCCTTGTGATTTGTTGGATCGGGTTTTGGAACACATCATTGCATCCTATATGATAGAGTTGGTTTGTCTGTCTTGTACAGCTGTAGGTCGAAACCATAGACTGTACAAATAATGGATGTAGTATCCATGACGTCACCAGTCTGTTCCTGAGCGCTGTTTTGAAGCCAATCGTCAGTGGGAGCCATATTGGAAATGCTGAACTCAACCAGGCATAGTGTGAGGTAAAGAGGCGGGCTTTGAGCCTCCTCGTCAATAGCTACATCGTTCTTGCCTGTCAGTCAAGTCCTTATTTGGGCAAAACTCGTAATCTCAATGTCCTCTGAAGTGTAGTGTTAGAAAAAAATTCACCCTCGTACAGTGTGTGTCAATAGAGAAATGAGCTACATAGACCCAAGCTGTTTTTGTACCAGGCTGTAAACATGTTTATTTCTGCTGCAAAGATCGTCTTTTTTGAATTGGTGTGTATGTGGTTTCCGGTGTCTCTGCAGCCAGCCTCAAGTGGACGCTCAATGAGTTGCAGTTTATAACACTTCTGTATGGGCTTCATATTTGAGACTGTAGGTTGCTGCTTGGTTTGAACATTGATAAATTGGTTTCAACAGGCCAGAGTACCTACAAATACCCTGTACAAATACCCTGACCTAGATCATCAAAAACCCTCACAGACATGTTAGCTAAAAGGAAAACCATGCTTCTATGTCTTGTTGTGTTATTTGCTTGTGCAGTGTCTTTCATACTGCGAAAGCTGTGTGGAGTGGACGAAAACCTACTGTCTTTACACAAAATACATGATTTTGAACATTTCATTTGAATGATTTTTAAATTAACCCGACATCTCTCTTCCTTTTTGTCTCACAGCTAAACCCTTCACTTCCAAAGTGAAGCAGATGCGCCTGCACAAAGAAGACTTTGAGATCCTGAAGGTGATTGGACGAGGAGCCTTCGGAGAGGTAATAAACCCTTCTGTTTTTAAACTCCACCATGAAGCAATCCATTACCTTCCGAGTTGAGAACCTGCAATTTGGGTTTCCCCTTTTCTCTCTTTTGTACAAGAAACAGGTGTTCTAGATGAGTTTGGACTTTTCTCATGGATCCTTCAGCTGCAGTTTGTGTATTTAGTTTGAGTCGTCTAGTCAGACAGGAGAAATCTTAAAATCTGAAAGCTCTCCCTCTGGGAATGAGTAACACTTTGTTTTGTAGATATCTGCCAGTTAAAGGGATAGCAGATTAATTTCTGCTGCATTCCTGCAACACTGCGTACTATTGGTCCTCTGAGTGAGCATGACTGCACTTGTAGCTCCAACAAAACCTGTGAATTCTTCTTTACAACTAACCCCCTGAACAATAGTAATGCTTTGGCGGTAAACCCTCCCGTGTGGCTTCACATGTGTGTGTTTATTTAGCGTTTTGCATTTATGTGCCTGGAGGCAGGTTGAAATACTTTTGTCACTGGGTTTCAGGTAATGATGTCAAAGCTGGGGAATGTTGGAGGGACAGGTATTGTGATCCTCAGCCAAGTCTTTTGCATAATGTTGCTGTCCAGCAGAAACGTCGGGTCTTCAGATCTGCAGACAGTTTCACTGTGTTGAGTCAAAGTGCTTTATAGATGAGCAGATGATACAGGGTTTCAGCTGTGCTAAACATTTCATGTCTTAAATTGTTATTCCACATCTGTACAAACAAGTAAGTGAATTCCTGAGTTTCTTCTTCAGCACTGATAGGCGGAGAGAGAAACCAGCAATGTGAAAGGTAGACTGATGGAAGGAGATAGATGTGGGCACACCTGTCTGCCTGCATGTAGCTGCAGTACCACCACATCATGCCAAAATACAAGCATGCTCGCTTGAGCCCCTTAAAGGAGTGCTGGTGTGTGTGTGTGTGTGTGTGTGTGTGTGTGTGTGTGTGTGTGTGTAACAGGTGTGTTTTGCTCAGGGATGTTGTGTGAATCATGAATGGTGCTACCTTGTGGTGACATTCCTGTGCTTATTCACTCAGTCAGCTGTGCCGGTGCAAGTTTCACATCGCAGGAAAATTCAATTAACCTTTAAAAAACATCATTGTTGTCCAGGGCTGCACTTCTTTAACCACCCTGTAGAAAAAATACTTTCCCAGTATGGCCATCACTTGTCTTATGCATAATAACAACTCATTTTCTTTAATATGTATTTTGCTGCTGTTACTTTCAGATAAAAATCAGATAAAGGCAGAAAACTCTGAAGTAGTCAAAAGATTAAGTACTCAGTTTCCTTTTGTGAAAATGATAATGTGTAAAGGTGGTGCAGATAGAAATAGATGAAAATGTTATTAGGATTGAAAGAGATAATGATGCATTTTCATCCCCTCAGTTTCAAACCATAGACTGTATAAATAATGGACGTTGTATCAGTGGCATCACCCATCTGTTTCTGAAGCGCAGTTTTGAAGCCGATCGTTGGCGGGAACCATACTGGATACGCTGAAGTCAACCTAACTTATGTCGTGGTAAAGAGGCAGGCTGTGAGCCTCCTCGCCAACAGCTACAGTGTTCCCACCTGTCAATCTGTGTCTCTCATAATGGAAAACTCGTAATCTTAATATCTTCGAAATTGACGCGTTCCGAAAAAATTACCCCCCCCCCCCCCCCTACAGTGTGTGCCGATCGAGAAATGAGCTATCCAGACTCCACTTGTTTCTTTGTACCAGACTGTAAACATGTTTATTTCTGCTGTAAAGAGCGGCTTTTTATAATTTTTGTGGATGTGGTTTCCAGTGCTTCCGGAGCCTTGAAGCGGACACTGAAGGAACTTCCGTTTTTTAACTCTTCTGCATTGGCTTCAATTCTGCCAAAATTTTGTCAAACAGATACAATACACTGAGTGTTTAACCAACCAACCAACCGGGCGCCTTTGGCATAGTGGGTTAAGCGTGCACCCCATGTAAAGAGGCTAGTGTCCCAGGCACAATGGTTGCAGGTTGTAACTTTAACTAACTAACTGAGTGTTAAGTAATATCAAAATAACCAGAGAGTAAAAGAAGAGAAGGAGCTGCATTAGTGAGAAAAAAAACTGTGAATTGGTGAAAGGAAAATAAACTCCCTGATGCTTTTACAGCAGCTAGACTGTATTCACAAATAAACACACACACGCACACAAACACACACGCACACGCACACGCACACACAGGTATCACATTTTGTAAAAATGCAGCAGAAACCACGTTTTATCTCCTGACCTCTCTGCTCTGCCTAGGTCTAACCTTCAGTTTTTTACATGACCACGAACCATCAGACTGTCTCACTCAGAAGTCCCCCAGTATAGATCCTTTTCCCAGTGGACTCCATTGCAGACAGTCGGTGAACACAGGGAGAGACAGAAGCGGTTAATTAAACCTGGTGGCTAGTCGGCAGCAGGAGGTCCACACTGATGCTTGGTGCCCAATGTCATAAGGACAGTAAAACAGCAGGTTGGCCTTCAGTGAGGATTTTTGAGTGCATGCAATAGTCTTTGGATCAGGACCATCCTTTTAAATTAAACTGAGATATGTGCTATCATGTTTTCAGGGACTACTTCTGAAACCAGCACCACGGACAGGCTGCTTATAGAAGAGAAAACTACCACATTTTATTTCAAGTTGTTTTTTGTGTCTTTAGTCTTTTCGCCTTCGTGTCAGAGGTATAAAGCTTTTAGAAATTGTAGTATCAAATCAAGGTCTGAATGCAGGTGTTGTAAATTCCTAAAGGCCCTGAAAATACAGAAATAAACCCAGGGCAGTTCTCAGCTGAAGCCTAACAGCATAGTTTGCTGCTTCAGGTTTTTTTTATGCTGCTACCTTTTTAAGACACCTTTCAATGTGTTACAAACAATCAAGCAGAAATAACCGTCTGTCTGAATTGCTCTTGGCATCGCACAGTCAGGAACTCTTATTATGTTCCCATCAGGTTAAAGTTATAAAAACAGTAAAAGCTTTGTCACTCTGAGAATTTTTAAAGAAACGTTAGCAGACCTCAAGGAGCAGCTTCAGATGGTCACAGAAACGGAAAGAGACAAATGACGGAGGTGAAGACAAACCCAGGTGGACAGACACAGGAAAACAAAGCTAAGAAAAAAATGCTCAAGCATCAGAAAGGAAGAGAAGAGAACTGGAGTGCAGGATGTGTTGATTCCATCCTCCCATTGTCAGCAGACTGCAAAAAACAGGCAGATGTGTGTGTGATGTTTTCAGGCTCCTCTGGTGAATGGATGAGTGTGCACTGAGCCTCTGAGAGCTCTCTGAATTGCCTGAGATCTGCTTGTATGGATAGATTTGCCATATGTTTGTCATCAGGGTAGCTGCACTTCAGTCATAGAGCATCTTCAAGTGCTTTGCATTATTTTACTGATTCTTTGATTTGGGTCAAAATCACACTTTAAAAAATGAATTAATCTACAGATACGATATTCTGCGTCATTTTGGAAGATGCATGGGCTGATTTTAACTTTGCTTTGTAAAACATGCCGTAGAGTGAATTATACATTATTTACACTTTTTAAAAATCCCTGTTTCAAACCAATATAGCTTCATTTGGATCACCAGTTGAGACTCCCTGGTATAAATTCTCTCCAGGGAAAAGGGAGAGAAACATACTTCTGTCAATGACTTCATGCAGAGAGCGTGAAGTAAACACTGTTCTCAGTCTTCCTGGGGCCCTGTAGTGGACACTAGGCCTGACTGACAGGAAGAGATGCAGGAAGGAACAGTGGGGTGAAGGAATGAGATGCACAAACACACAAAAACACACACAAACACACTCACACAAACACAAAGCCAGTAGTGGCCAAGAAAAGTGCACTCTCTTCGTCTTCCTCTCTTCCTCCTCGTTCCTCCTCTCCTCTGCTGAGGGATCACTAGGGGAAATCCAAACACTGCAGGAATGTTATCATTGTATTGCATTAGCAGCATTCCCCGGCTCATTTAATAGACTACAGACCCCTCTGCTGCATGGACGCCTGTGTTTGTTTCACTTTTCTTCAGTGTATGTGTGCGTGTGTCTGTCCAGTGAACTTATAAATTCCTCTCTGTCTGTTTACTTGGCTGGATTCTTCCTTTTCTATTTCTCCATGTATTTGAATGCAGTTGAGCATTAGAAGGCTACTAAGCAGTGAGCTTTTAAAATGAACGGTTAAAAAAAAGGAGTGAAAAAGAAACCAGAGTGTAAGCCTGCATGAGCACTGGCTGTCAGCTTGCAGTGGTTTGTCACAGCAGCTCAAGCAGCTCCTTTTTTGGCAAAATGTGAAGGCAGAGCCAGGAAGCTTGACATGGTACCGTTCAACAATTATCAGGGAGGGGAGAGTTGGCAGTCTTAATGTTGTTGAGACGGTACAAGAGGGTTTAAGAAACAAAAAGGGAGAGGATGAAGAGCTGACAGTGTTGCAGCTGTTCACATCTCCAGTATTTAAATAATACACTGTATTTTCAGTGTGTGAGAGTGTAGTACTAAGGGTGAACTCTAAAAGGCTTCATTATACAGAGGTTGAAATAAATAGTTTCATTAAATAGTTTAAGTTATTGTTTGACATAAGTTTAGCTCCTTTGTAACCTAATAATTGCAGTTCATGATGACAACATCACATGTTTTTGTTGTGCGAGTGTGCTAGTGTGCGAGCGTGCGAGCGTGCGAGTGTGTGTGTGTGTGTGTGTGTGTGTGTGTGTGTGTGTGTGTTCATAATATTAGAGAAACAGCTGTGAATTTAGCTTGTTATCTCATAAGTTATACCATCAATAAGTTATATTTCATTACTGTAAAGTGTATGATTACTCATGCTGATTATAGAAATTATATTTTAGGATTGATGTGTCTTTTCACTGAAGTGGACACCATGCATGAGACAAAGTTTCCAACTTAATATAGTACAGATGCACCTATTGTAAGAATCAGGGCAGATACAGATGCTGCTGTTTAAAACAACAACTCAGCAGATATCTGATTCTGATACCCATGTTTTTTAATTTAGTCATTTTTATTCTTTCTGTTTGTCTTTCAAATGGGCTGTAAGATTTGATTATTGCTAGTAGTCTCTTGTTGTCCCTTCTTTTAAATCCACATTAAAATGTCACAGGAACATGTCTTACAAACTGCCTCTTGATGATCTTTCTCAGAGACGATGTAATATTCCAACACAGACTACATTTTATTTTTGCAGGTATGGCACATGATACATCCTCTGGCACATGCTGTCCATCGGTTTCCATTTTCAGTCCAAAACAAAATAAAGACATGGAAATGATCTAAAAAATCTGAAATATCCAGCCAACTATGCAGTTTCTTTGGTGGTTTATTGAACATCAAAAAGGGGCTTTCAAATCTCTCGGTAAAAAAAACATTCACTTGCCCATCTGTACACCCAACCTGGTGCAAAACTATCAACCTATGAAAGTGAGTAACAAAATATATTAATTACACATTAGGCATCAAACTTAATGCTATAATTACCTTAAATTAAATAACAATAAATTGATTTAAAATAATCTAATATATGAAACAACGTAAATAGCTCCAATAGACATATTTTAATACTATTTGGAAGTTGTATTAACTGTACTCTTTTTGGGAGAAGTAAAGGAGTTAAAGTTTGTTCAAAGGCACTATTTGCATTTTTTTGTCCAGCTCCCACACCATCATGAAACCAGGATGTAGTTTTCTCAAAGATGACTGAATTACACCAAAGCTGCAAGCAGCATTGAGTGGGCCCCCATACCATTAACGGAAGTCAGGGTGTGGTGCATGTTGTGGTCAAAACATGTGGAATGGTCATCCAGTGGAAACAAGTAGCCAGCCAGAGGGAACAGAGCCTATAGCTGGCCCATTGGAAACAACCTTTTTCATCACACATCAAACTTTGATGAGTCACTTGAGTTTCATGCAAAAGCTGAATACTATTTTAAAACTTTTTTTTTTCTAGCCGTTCACAGACTTTAATACAGTTTGGATTAACCCCTTGGAGGGGTTAGGAGAAGAAGAACTGAAATTTTTTCAGACAGTAATCTTTGATGAGCCGCTATGGCCACGACCTTTGAGTTTTGTACAGAAGCCAAGGAAATGTTTCTAAGCTAGGTGTCTTCTAGCCCCACACCAAGTTCAAAGTGGATATTATTATCCATGTAGGATGAGTTTATCCTAAAAACAACCCTGGAAATGGTAAAAATTAGTCTCTTTTCTTTTGTTTACAAAAAACTAAAAATGGCAGACTTTGTTTGTTTTATGACACAAGACTGTTTCTTTTTTTCCAGGTCTATAAATAATATAAGCCTACCAAATCTCATATTTCGATACTTAAGCATCAGGGGCTGAGTTATCAAAATTTGTTGGGGGTGCCTCTATGACATTTAACCAAAAATTCCTATTCATCGGGAATAATCAGTCGAAATGGCAAAAACATTTGACATAGACTTATGGGGGAGTGCAATTAAGGTCTCTGGATGGACCTGATCAAGTTTTAGTTAAAATCGACCAGATAGGATTTGTATGTGCTTATATGGAAGCAGTAACTTCCTGTTACCAGTAGTTGGGCTGTGATGTTTTAAAAGGTTGTAAAAAAGTAATGTTTTGGAACTTGAGCGCCAGGTGTGAGCTTGGTATTTCTAACTGGAACTAGGGGGCACTATGACTGTGAACAAATATTGCCATTGGAATGTGTCCAGGCTTCTTCCCTTAGAGTACATGTTAAGTTTGGGTCAGATTGGAGCATGCACAGCTGAGGTGAACTCTACTTCCTGATAAGTGGCAAAACATGCAACTCTAAGAACTCGCCATGGCAATGCCCTTTGAGTGTTGCACAGAAGCCAAAGTACTTCTCATTGTTTAGGTCTCTTTTATCTGGATACTAAGTTTTGATTTGATTGGACAACCCCCAAAGAAGGAGTTAATCCTGGTATTTTGGGGGATTTCTGGACTTCCTGTATACATTTTACATTGAGAAACTTTTTTCCAAGTCCAGGATGCTTGATATGTGCACTGCATGTCATCTTTCTAAGTGAAACTATGTCTGGGGGCTGTACTTGTTAAAACTGCTGGGGTTGATCTATTGAGCCAAATTGTCATGCACATTTATTGTACCAACACAACACATTTTTTCTCAAGACCTGAGCATGTTCAAGCACTGAAAATGGAATTGATTTGTTGTAAAAAAGATAAGAGATCCAACGTAAGTCATTACAATACGGCTCTCGCACCATTCAGTGCTTAGGTATGACATTGTTTTGTAGCTCCCTTATCAGATGGTTGAGAAATTGCACTTCAGGGGATGTTCAAAATGGCTTCCAAACATTTGCCCAGTGTAGTGGACAGGGATGATAACCGCTAGCAGATCTGTGAATATATTGATACGTTGTTTAGATGGTTAGTGACAAACTGACCTGTTATGACACTTCTGGGATTCTAAAAGTAAAGGCCACATCAATAAACCTATAACCAACTTTCCCTTCCCCTTCTTTTTTCTTTTAAAAGTCCCTGGACACATTAGTCAGAGGAGTTTTTCTTTAAACCTGCAAGGAGGAACCAGCTATGTGTATGTGTATGTGTATGTGTGTGTGTGTGTGTGTGTGTGTGTGTGTGTGTGTGTGTGTGTGTGTGTGTGTGTGTGTGTGTGTGTGTGTGTGTGTGTGTGTGTGTGTGTGTGTGTGTGTGTGTGTGTGTGTTGGAGGGGGAGTGGACCCAGGTGGACAGCATCTGTCTTCCTTTTAGTTCAGCACTTTAGTATCTGTAGTCGCTTCCTGTCTGTGATCATCGCTTCCCTTCCACTGCTTCCCTTCCTTTATACTTTCTGTCCCTTTCTTTCGTTACTTCATCTCTTTTCTTTAGTTTAACCTGCTTCTCCTTTTCATTTTCATTGTGAATCACTCTCTTTAAATTTTGTTGACTTGTAGGCAAACTGCTGCTCACGGTTAGCACCTCAAACCCTGAGGCTGCTGTATTCCCTGCTGTAAGGATTTTAAAGACCTTAGATGATCTTATGTTGTGCTTCTGTTGTTTCGACTGATTTGTATCCATAGTTATTAAACATGAATACTTAAGGAGCCTTTGAAATGTCATGCCACATGAGTTATCATCACACAGCTCTTGCCTCTTCCTGCTGCTGCTGGATTAAGATAAAAACCCAGTCTTGGGCGTTGTCCTCCTCTCATCCTCTGTTTTTAACTTGATTTACTTTGTTCTAAAAGCATTCGTGTTACACAAATTATTAAAACAACTTCTAACCCTCCTCTTATTCTGTTTCTTCTTCTTCTGCTCACACAGGTTGCAGTCGTAAAAGTGAAAAACACTGACAAGGTATTCGCCATGAAGATTCTCAACAAGTGGGAGATGCTGAAGAGAGCAGAGGTGAGCATCATGTTACTGTCGACCAGCTCCATGAGCAGTATCACATACTGGGCGATCGCAGTAGTAGTGGGGTGAAGACATTTTGAAACATGTCCACTGTAAACAGAAATGACATCATCGATTGATAAATGCTTGCACAGAACATGTTTCTGCTTGAGCTGCACTAGCTGCATGTTTTTTTCTTCATCGACCTCTTCCTGACAGTCTGACATTCCTGTTAGTCTCCTGGGTCTTCAGTTTTCATGCCTCATCTACGTCACAGGCCAAAAGTGGTCGCTGCTGTGTGTGCAAATGCCTGGACATGGGAAACAATGTACTGTGGCAGATGTTCTCTTGACTGATCACACTAAGCTTGTCATTACGGCTGAAGGCTGAGACCATCAAGAAAAGTAGAAGTGTTTTAAAACACTGAAGATAAAAATAAAGATGAGGGGAATTTTGCTTTTGACTTGCATTAATAAAAATGATCAATTTTCTCATTAAAAAAAAAGACTTAAAACAAGGTGTGCAGTAGATACTAATCGCACAGTGGTACTACAAGCAACTCAATGCTTCAATATTCTTGAGCCAGGTTACTGAATGTACATGCATTTAACCTTTGTAACAGAAATTAAAGACTACATTTGAACATTTTTATTTATCCTTTATCTTAGCAGGGAGGACCCTCTGAGACCGATGTCTCTTTTTCAGGGTGCCCTGCAGCAATAAAAAAAATTAATACTTTTAACAAAACAAAACACATAATAAAATAGTAACAGATACACTAGCAACTTCATTTATTCATACTTGCAAACCTTTTTTAAATGTATTTTTATTAATAATAGAGATACCAAACATTAAATATAAATTAATTAATCAATTAATAATAATAAAAGATAAATAAATTAAAACAACTGCAACTACTTTCTTTACTCGGCTCAGACACTACCTCTTTAAAAACATCATATGATATCAGAGAGGGGAGTTTGGCTGTCATTTGAAAGTTATTCGACATCATGGGAGCAGAAATAACAAAAGCAGTCTTTCCCCATTCAGTTCTGAACCTTGATGTTTTTAAAGTGATCCAGTTCTTAGATCTGGTTGTACGATTTGAAGTGTTTTGAGACAAAAGACTAGACAAGTAAAGAAGGAGTTTACTGATGAGTGCCCTGTAAATAAACAAAATACTGTGCCCAAAGAGGACCAGCCCCACGGTGCGAGATAGGTCACAATGGTGAGTTCTAAAAACTGTATAACCATATTGCCTCTCTCAATAGACGGCGTGTTTTCGGGAGGAGCGGGACGTGTTGGTAAACGGGGACTGCCAGTGGATCACCACCTTGCACTACGCCTTCCAGGATGACAATAATCTGGTAACATGGCCTCTCTCTCTCTTCTCTCTGTCTGTGTGTATGTTTGTTAGCAAGTTATTTTTCTCCCGACCACTCTAAATGCATTCCCAGAAATCCCCCTTCAATTTTTTCAATCTGAACCGTTTACCAGGAACTTTTAACCTTTACTTATCTGATCCCCACTGGAGTCTTGCCCCACCTCAGCTCAATACCTTTCAGCACATTCAGTTCACTTTGGTACTTTCCAAAGAATCAACCACAGCCCCCTTCTGCGTAGCTCCACCTGCCATTCTCACCGTTTCTCTGGCCAGTTCATTTATAGCAAACAGCACTGGCTCCGCATGATGGCTGGTGACCTGCCAGACGCTGAACAGCACATTCACTTCTTACCACAAAGCACAACATGACTTAGAATTGTAGGAAACTGGGCAACAGCAGTTAACACCGCCAGAAGTCATTTATGTAAAAACCCCAAAGAATGACTGCAGGGCTCGCTGACTGGTTGTTGGCCAAGCTCTTCCTCCCTCTCATTGGCTGCTGGAGGCAATGGTTCTCTCTCCATCCTGACAATCTGTCCTCTCTGTGTGACCCTGAGTTCAAATGCCAGGACTGCTTGTCATTCCATTTCCCACATTCTCACAACAAATGCTTTACCCTGGACACTCCCCAAGCTTTAAAAATATACACTGCTGCCTGACCAGACGTCTATTTTAGGAAAACCCTCAAAAGTCAAAAAGCCGTTTAAGCACTCCCTCCTTTGGCGCCCCTCACGAGTATTGATGCTGTGAGAAAAAGGAGATGAGAGTGAGGGGGAAGGGAGGAGGGAGGAGAGAGTGGTGGGCTTTTGACTTTGATGTGTGACTTTGTTGTTTTCTACATAAATCATGATGCTGTTGTATTTCAGGTCTGTGTTTCTCTTAATGAAGACTTTTTTTTTTTACCTGTCATTGACATAACCCCCCTCCCTCTTTCTCTCTGTCTGCCTCTGTGCCTCTCTAGTACCTGGTCATGGACTACTATGTGGGTGGGGATCTGCTGACTCTACTAAGTAAGTTTGAGGACCGTCTGCCAGAGGAGATGGCCAAGTTCTACCTGGCTGAGATGGTGCTGGCCATCGACTCAGTTCACCAACTACACTACGTCCACAGGTGAGGAGCAGGCAGAGTGTGTGAGTGTGTGTGTGTGTCTGTAATTATTTCAGAGAGGAACACCCTGGGCAAGAAATCTTGATGATGGATGTGCAGCGTGCGAACATTTCTCCTGCTTTGTGGGCAATTTACCAGCTGTGGGGAGCCAATGAAAACAAATAAACATAGTGGAGACTGTGGTGTGTGTGTGTGAGTGTGTGTGAGTGTGTGTGTGTGTGTGTGTGTGTGTGTGTGTGTGTGTGTGTGTGTGTGTGTGTGTGTGTGTGTGTGTGTGTGTGTGTGTGTGTGTGTGTGTGTGTGTGTGTGAGCCGTGTTGACTAATTATAGAGAATATTAGCATGTGTTCCTGTGTGTGTTATTATTTCACTCTTGAACATTTGGGCTTTCATTGTTTGTGGATGTGTGTGAGAGGAAGGATTCTCATGCAATAAAAATGATTGCACTGATTCAAGATGTGCTGGGATCCTCAACTTCATTTAAAGTAGCAGCTTAACATGTCTGCACAAGCAATAGCAATACCAAAAGATAAGTGCACAGAATTCAGTATTTTTAACACATTGTTTCCTGCCCAAACTTTACTTTAGTGTTTCTCTGTTAATGTGTTCATGTTTGTACCTTTGCAGTTCTCCTAATTTTATTTTATTTTTTAAAATATATTTTAGGGATTTTCCACCTTTTAATCAGAGAGGAGAGGACAGTGGATAGAACAGGAAAAAAGGAAAGAGTGGGGGAATGGCATGTGGGAAAGGGGCTGCAGGCTAATTGGAAGTATTCTGTGCTACTTTATTATTATTTTATTTTATTCTATTTTATTGGATTGTCATTTTATAATATTTCATTTGTATTTATATGTTATTTTATTCCTTCTTCTATTTATATTTTGACTTTCTTACACACTGTTTATGAGAGCTCTATAATGACCGAATTTCCCTCCCTGGGATAAATAAAGTATTTCTGATCTAATACAATCTAACCATTAAGCTAGATCTGTGCCTGCAGTTCTCCTAATTTTAAAGGGGACTCTGACCCCCATTTCAGAAACACATTAACAGTCCAGTTACACAGTTCTATTAGAACAATTATGAATGTATCAGGCTTATCTAATTAACCACTAATTACAATATCACCCTGTAAAATAACAGGGTTAGAAGTATAAATTCAATCAAACTGTATCTGGGAGTACTTCAAAACATACTGAGTCACCTTCCACCACTCCTCTCTTTTTTAGCTGAAGCTGTCGTGTTTGTTGTTTTTGCTGACACTGTATATCTTGTCATTTTTCAAGCTGCAATTTCATTAGTTAACTTCATGAACATCACAATTAACATCCTTTAATCAGACTCTTCACACTCAACAGTTCTAGAAACATTGTCTTGTGTGATGTGGATTCTAAATGAACCTTTTAGCCAATTGGGGATGCCCTTGTGAACAGGAAGTTAGGCCCTGCTGGACAGGAAGTGGTTACATTGGCATGTTAACACAATTACAGCGCCGCTTCTGCCGGGGGCTCGTCACGGCAGTCTTGTTCAAGGAGCAGAGGAAGGATGAGAGCTGGATAGGAAACAAGGGAGGGTCAGGGAGTGGGTAGGATAATCCAGGGCTGCTTGGTGGGATAATGTTTTGGGTGTGTCTGTTGTTCATTGGAAGTCCACTGGGAAGAGCAACGACAGTTAGAGAGAGAGATGTAGATATAAATGTATAAGTAAAGAAAGGGAGTGAATAAGAAGAGAGTGGGGAGCCACTAATTGCATGGTGTTATCTGGGGGCCGTAGGTCGGGGTTGGCAGCGGAGACGGAGAAGAGGAAGAGGAAAAAGGGACAAGAAGGAGGGGACTTAACTGTTGCTCTTTAAAGTCCCCTGAAGCTTTGGGATAGTAATGATGGGGTACGGGAGGTGTGTGGGCAGGGATGTGGTGTTGCACACACCCCCCATCGACCAACCCCTAACTCCTCCTATGCTTCGTCTTTCTCACTAACACACACATATGAGATCTGTAGGTCCAGTCTGTAGAGGGTGGAGACGGGCCCTCCTGAGCAGGCAGGTCCTGTCTAATGATTGTGTGTGAGTCACGTGTTTAAGGGTCTCTGTTTGTCTTGATAAAACTGTGTTTTTAGAAGTTTGGCTTTTCTTAGTTGTCTATTCTCATACCTAATTTAGTAAACACTAAATGAACCTGTAATTTAAAGGCATCGAGTACACAATACACATGAGAAACACTCTTTTCATTTCCAAGGTCACTCTGAAATATGCTTTGTCATGTTGTGTTGTGTGCTGCAGTGCAATGGTTTCTCCTCTTTTTCAAGTTTTTAATGATCTAGGATATTAGTCTCCTACCTTTCTCATCCTAATAAATACCATATTGACCCACAATGATAAGATGACCCTCAAGGAACTATTTTTTAAAGAAAGAAACCTTAAAACACAACAGACAGATAACATGTTTAACTTTTTTTTTTACATGTATTTACACATTTAACTCATACAAATACAGAAACCCCTCACAGGAAAATGAATGAATGAATGAATGAATAAGAGATCTATAAAACTACAACCACATAGTCATTCTTGTTTCCTGTGTATGGTTTTAAAAGAAATCAGTCATTTAACCTTAATTTCACCCAAGTGGCAACCTCCGGTCTCAAAATACGAAGCCCATGCGGAAGTGTTATAAACTGCAGTTCGTCGAGTATCCGCTTAAGGCTGGCTGCAGAAACAGAGGAAACCACATACACACCCATTCAAAAAAGATGATCTTTGTAGCAGAAATAAACCTGTTAACATTTATAATGCGACAGTTCAGAAGATATTAAGATTACGAGTTTTGCCCATTTAAGGGCATGACTGAGGACTGAGAGGCGGGAACACTGTAGCTGTTATCTAGGAGGTTCAAAGCCCGCATCTTCACTTCACACTAACTTAGGTTGAGCTCAGCATTTCTAATATGGCTCCCACCAATGATTGGCTTCAAAACAGCATTCAGGAACAGATAGGTGACGTCACGGATACTACGTCCATTATTTATACAGTCTATGATTTAAAAAAAAGAAGAAGCACATTGAGATTAAATATCTCTTTTTCAAGAGTGTTCTCGCCAAGATATCCAGCAGCAGGATAAAATAAAAGCTGTTTCTGAAGAGCAGCTACAACATTTGCCAATATTCACTAATTAGACTACCCAGAGTCTTCCAACTATTAGGAAACATGAACCCCATATCTGTCTCAGTGCCTGGGAGCAGACACTCAGTCTCATGATGCAAAAGTAGGAGCGGGCTTCCTCCTTGAGGGTTGAAAAAAAGGAGGCAGAAGATGTTTACATACCCCCGTCAGAAGCAGATTTAAAGGAGTATTTACTTTTTTTGTCATCCATTCCAGCTCCCCACCAGGACCAGAGTGCTCTCACATATTCCAGTATCATCTCAGACATAGTTCACAGACACTGAATGTTTACACCAGGCCTCATCGTGTTTCATGTAGATCGTTAATGTATGTAGCACGCAAGGTTTGTATGGTCAATGTACTGCGTATCACAACATTGACTAAATAGAGTCAATGATTGAATGTGTGAAATAGAAGATTAGGTTTGTTTGACCAAATATAGAGACTGCTCATGAGTTTGTTTTGTCTCATGACATCAGAACATCCTCTTACAAGATTATTTATTTTTAGACCGATAGCATTGTTAGCTCACTGTCTAAATCAAGGCATTTAGACTTACCAAATGTTAGCATTTTGCTGTGTTGTGAGGTCATTGACCTTGCCTTAATGTTGGCCCCTTTAATATGAATATCAGCGATCCTGTTGACACTGATGAAGTTGAAAAGAGCTCAGATGAAAGAAATGAAGAGCTAAAAACCTTGAGGTCATCCTTCTGTCCCCTTCAGCTGAGTCCCATGAGAGGCAGCGTGTGCTGGAGTCAGACTCAGGGAGCCTGTGTGTGTGTGTGTGTGTGTGTGTGTGTGTGTGTGTGTGTGTGTGTGTGTGTGTGTGTGGTGTGTGTGTGTGTGTGTGTGTGTGTGTGTGTGTGTGTGTGTGTGTGTGTGTGTGTGTGTGTGTGGTGTGTGTGTGTGTGTGTGTTCATTTATTCAGTGGTCAGTGATCTGCACGGTCTCCCAGAGGGGCCTGAGTAACGTTTCAATGGGCCAGCTCAGCATGGCTTTGTGCTGCCTAGCACCACATCTGTCTGCCATGGGAGGACGTGTGTGCGTTTGTGCGTGTGTCAGAAGTTGGGGGGATGCTGGTGGAGTGAGAGTGGAGGTGGGGGTTGGTTTGAAGGGGCAGCAGTTTGTGTGTGAGTTTGTTTATGAATAGGCACACACAGAGAGGGGAGGTGAAGTGTTGGGAGCACTGAGAGGGAAAGATCAGAGAAGCACTGAGGATCATGAAATAAGATGTAACGTGGCTGTTTGACAGTTAACATCTGTGTGGATTGGGGTCTCATTACTGTAGTGCTCTGTGTGAGTGTGGGTCTTTGTGTGTGTTTCCGATAGATTGCAGCCTTTGTGTGTTTTATTATTGATCAGGACCATGTGTCTCTTCACAGCCCAGTGATCTGAGAGCAAACAGGAATGTTTTTCTGTCCCACAAACACAGAAACACACATATGCAGCTGCCACTTATAAAAAAAAAAAGCGTTGTTCATATTGTTACCGTTTGTGAATGAAACTTGTTGGATGTTTGAGGTATTCTCTGACTTGATCAAAATAAAAAGTGAACCTGTGATCAGGGGAAGGTGTGTGTGTGTTTGCATGAAGTGATGCCAGAAGTCACTCAGGCAGCCGCTCTTTGAATCATTAGTTAACAAACGCTTGGCTAGAGCTGTGCCTTGTCTTTACAGTTTCATGAGTTGCTGCAGGCCACATTGTGTGTCTCTCTCCCTGTGTGTGTGTGTGTGTGCATTGTGAGGTGGTGTCCAGATGGCCCTCACAGATGGATGCTGTGGTCTTAGAAGAGATTACCTCCCTCTATTCTGGTCTGTGCGTTGTTCCTTAAGACCACAGGAGCCCTGTGACACAGTAGCCCAATTAAGTATGCGAACAAGCGTAGCATAGCACAAGCTTAGCACCACCCACTCTCCAGGTTTGTCTGTACTTGAAGGGTTAATGTGAGTCAGCTCTTGTTCTTTAAGGTTTCATGGGTGTAAACTTGGGAGGCAGGGGGGGCGGGGACTAATTCAGCTATGTATGACAATCAGTTAGATTCTAAGATCCAAGACTCTAGATGTGTCTGGTCACTCCCGTACGCATGCACAGCCGTGTGACAGTCTTTTGCCAGAAGGCTCCATCTAAGTAGGGTAAATATTAAATATAAAAGACTGATTGAATATGACAAATACCAAATTAAGATGCCGTAATCAAGGTAATAAGAATATTTGAGACAACACGTACGTTCAAGAACAAATATATACATGTAAGTAAAATTCAAAGCTTGATCCAAGACATTTTATCTCTCCTCCAATCGTATTTATACACATAAATAAGATGTATACTTTCAAGTATCTATTCAAGACTCAAGCAGAGCTCCCTGCAGGTCGCCCTCCTCATGCGACACCAATGAGGGGTTAACAAAGGGGCAGATTCCACTAATGAAGGAGATAGAGGAAGAGTGGGGAGTGGGCAGACTAGGGGCTTTGGTGCACGGTTTATCAGTAGCCGCACCATTACCCTCCTCACTTCCCCCCACGGTGCTGTTTGTCTGCCACACACGCATTACATACACATGGACAAGCAAGGGTCAACCCATGCTGTCTGCTCTTTGGCAGAGCAGAAGTCTCGGGAGCAGATTAAGGCCTTGCAGCAATTGAAGCACCTGTGTGTACACATGCACACACACACACACACACACACACACACACACACACACACACACACACACACACACACACACACACACACACACACACACACACACACAAATACACAGACTGGTCCACATACTCTCACTCAAGTCCCAAGTGTTACAGGTGTAATTCATGGGGTTTACGATTCCTGTCACATTTTTACAGGTGAGCATGGAGGTCATTTGGACAGCCTAACTCACTCACTTAGATACAAATTTAGTGGAGTACAAATTTATCTGAGAATAAAGGGAGGACTTCACAGATGGACTGAAAAGTGTGACATGGTCATGTTTGATTTCTTCTGCATGTTAAGCACATACTAAGTTATCTTGTCTGGGTTATACACAAGTGGCAACCTCTGGTCTAAAATTATGAGTCCAATGTGGAAGTGCTAAAAACTGCAGTTCATCGAGGATCCGCTTGAGGCTGTCTCTGGAAGTACATACACACCAATTCAAAAAAGATGATCTTTACAGCAGATATAAACATGTTTACAGTTTGGTACAAAAGACGTGTAGTCTGGATAGCTCATTTCTCGATCGGCACACACTGTACGGGGGGCAATTTTGAAGATATTGAGATTACAAGTTTTCCAATGAGAGGCACAGCTGACTTGACTGACAGGAGGGAACACTGTAGCTGTTGGCTAGGAGACTCAACGGCCGCCTCTTTACGTCGCAATCGCTCGACAGCAGCAATATGGCTCCCTCTGACGATTGGCCTCAAAACAGTGCTTCATGAACAGATGGGTGACGTCATGGATACTACATCCATATTTTATAGTCTATGGTTATACATGATATATTCAAGTGTAGCCATCTTTGTTGATTTAAGTCTACATTGCACACCTCTGTCACTCTTCAGAGGTTTATCAAAGCACTTGAACGTTTGTTTCTGAGATCAAAGTTCAAGGATCTTTCAGTTTTTTAAGTTCTTTGTCCATATTTTCTTTTTAAATTAAAAGTTAATGTAATTGCTCTCCCTTCTTCACAAGACATTTGAAGACCCTTCAATGTTAACATCAATGCATACTTATTTGCAGTCTTCTTCTCTTGCTTTGCTGTTGATCAGGAATTCTGCTCACTACTGCCTCCTGTGCATCAGTTTAGTTTATCAGTTTGTGGACATTTTTCTTCTTCCACATGCACAAGATTATCAGCGCTTAAGAAATCATGTTTTTCATAGCACTACTGGTGGTCTAAATCTCCACAGGGCACCTTTATGCTGACTTGTAAAGTCCAATGAAGCAGAAACAGCAGCTCTCCAAGAGGTGAAACATGTTCCAAGAGCTCTGTTTATAACATTATATCATTGCAAGCCAATAGTAAAACATGTTTTTCCAGCAGTCCTTCTCGAGTTCACGTCCTCTTACTTAAGTCTTCCATAGTGTGTAAGTGTTGAGTCGTTAAAATCAAAGTGGAAGTTCAGATGAAACAGAGCAGCACAGGGTTCAAAGTGTCTTATAACAGCCGGACATGATTTATTCCAGAAACCTTCACTGTCTGTCTGTAAGTATTAATCCATCTTTGATGGAGAACATTTACTCTACATTGTGTTTAAAGTTTGCGTCTGCCAAGTTCATTCACTCAACATTGGTTGGGTGAATATATACACCCGGGTACAATGCGGTTTCCATCCAAACTGCTATATATAGTCTCTATACACAGTATCCGCTTTGAAAGTGATGTTCAATCTGGAACTCATCTGTGTCAAGATCCTTAAAAGACTTCAAGTAATCCATGATGCACGCAGTGACTCTTAAGTGTCAATTTATATACACGTTTATGTTTTGGAGCCTGATTTTTATACGTCTACACAAGTCACATATGTGCACATTTAACTTTCATCCTCAGTTTTATAGGTGGGTGATTTAGTGGTGTATCTAAAGCAGAGAGATAGCTAGCCCACCCCGTACCCCGGCCCCAAGAGATGGGACTATTAACACTACTGCAAAATGACATGGGCTCCACATCTGGCTTTGAAGGGCTCTATAGCTAAAGACACACACATCAAAGGACTCTTCAGAGCCAATTTATATCTGCTCACTTGCAAAGGAAAAAGACCTCTCAAGCTGGGGCAGTGGTCTCATGTATTTTGTAAGCAGTGAAGAAGAGTTTCATAATCGGTGTTCTTCCCTTTGACTGTATAGAGAACAGACAATGCGCCTTGAATTTTGCCCAAGAGACCGTCTCCATGGGCGCTGGTGCAGCCAAGGCACGCACAGAAGAGACCTGGCTGGTAGGGTTGCAGGACTGATAGCACACTCTTTCCGCTAACTAAAACACGCATCAAGCTTACTGATAAAACTTTGAAAACCTTAGGTGGGTTCAGTCCACTACAGAACAGATGCTTGTGTTGGTTTGATTGAGCTGTCAATCAGTCATCTTTTTTAAATCAAATAATTAATTACAACTAAACCTGTCAGAAACATAAAGAAATGGACATAAATTGGCATGATCAGAACTGACTTTAATGACAGAAACCATGCTTGAGAGAAATGAATTTGGCATGTATTTAATTGTGTAGTTTGACCAACCTTCTGTTAACATGACAGAGGTGGGGTTTATGACCTAACCTGCAGCCAGTCAGCAGGGGGAGCTCTAAATTTTTTGGCTTCACAGTCAGTGAACACTTATTGCCATCATTTGAATATGCAGTCTATGGTTCTTCCTGAAGTCTTGTCATCTTGCAAACATTGATTGTCTTGTTGGGCGGAGTGAAGCATAAACTGTTTGTCAGAAAGCACTTTTTACCTCATTGTAAATTTAATTAGAGTTATCTTGTTGTTGATGTGTGTTGAATACCAACTCTAAAATTGCAGCCCTGTTATGATTGAATATTGCCCATAAAGTTGGAGGTATTGTCTTGAACAAGTGTAGGAAGCTGTGGAGCTTGAGTTTCCTTCATGTGTTATATTTGGAGGCTGTCTTGAATCGATTCTTGTTTTATTCTTCCCACCCTTCCTGTTCTAAAGGTAATAAAACCCGGTGCTGTACGCTACTTGTGCACTTTGCATCATCTATAAATAAGGAGCCTGGAGTTTAGGAGCTATTGTTAGAAATGGGGTTTATTATTTTTAGCAGAGATGTGCTAACACTCCTGTCCGGATGTAGCACCAGCTCTTTGTAACCTGTGACATCAAGTGTGTGAGTGTGTTTGAGGTGACTTGAGTCAAGTGTTATCCTCTCAACTGGTGTTGTTCATGTGTTCCTACATGACGTGTGTGTGTTTGCTTTTGGCACTACTCTAACCAGTTTTATGCAGCCTTAATGCAGTGTGCATTGAGCCGTGTAGTGGTTCAGTGAGAGGGCCTCAGACGGGGGCCCGACAGGGTCTGCTCTCAGGGGAAATCAGGGGAATGGTCAGACAAGGACACAGTCTATATTTAGCCGCTCTAGTGGGATAACATGACATCTCTTTTTCATACCAGTCAGCAATTATTGAATCAGTTAGTAAATGATTTTTAGAATGTTGAACACAAACACACTTATGGTTCAGAACATTGAGTCTGAAACAGAAGGTCAGACATGACACAGAAACAAAGGACTTAGAACATAAAAGCTGAAAATCACCCACTACAGACTGGACAAGAACAGGTCTTTAGATCCAGGCTAGGGATTCCCCCTGGCACAGTAAGACTGCAAAGTAAGACCATAGCACCAGAAGGTCAACACAGACCACCTGTCAGTGACCACCTGTTGTACAGACCAGAGGATCTCCTGCACCTCATCCCCTCAGATTAGGTGTTAAAGGTTTTCTTCTTTTCTTCTTTGAGATAGTTAACTAAAAAAAAACATCTGAAGGTGTCAGAGTGGCTGACTCAGGCTCTTTTTTTTAGATACTGATACCCATCGTAGAGAGATAACTTGCTTATTACTGGTAAGGCTGCTGGCTTGATACCAAATCTACACAGACTGACACTAAAGAAACCACTTTGCATCGGCACCTGCCCAGCTATACTACTCTGCCACATATGTTGCAGACAGTGCTGAGAGTATTGCAATCAACAGCACCAGAGTTGCTCTGAACCAGTTACATGATGACAACTATTTCTAAATCTGTAGCTTTTACATATTACAAACGTAAATATCCCTGCCTTTGCTGTGAGTTGAATACTCATCAATGCGGTTTGATTTGATTGATTTCATACGTCATGAAACACATGCCAATCCAAGAGATTAACTGCAGAGGAACACCCCAGGATGAAAAGGACACCCGAGATAAGCTACCAAAAGCTGTCACACTGTAAACACATTATTAGCTGCTAGGAGTGAAAATAGCTGCCTAGTGAACATTGAGACGAGACGGTCCAGCTGGTGTGGTTGCTCGACAGCAAACCTCTGCAGCCATGCATCCTACTTCCTGGAATCCAGCCACTGTCTGTATGGTTATTATAAACACATCGTCAGCAGTTGTAATGCTGAACAGACGCACTTTGAGTTGAGGAGGAATTCTATGGTGGCTGCTGTGTACACATCTGTGAAAGAATGTGTTGTTAAACACCCCTCCCCTTCCCTGTCTGTCCACAAACACAAATATTGTTGGTGAAGTGAACTGGGGAGTGTGTGTCTGCGGAGGACACCTGGTCTCTTTTTGTAAGTGGGAGTGTGTTTGTGTATTGCATATTTCCTCAGACAGAGTGCATGTTTGTGTGTTTTAAAAGCTGTATCCTGATCTGGACACACACCCACACACACACACACACCCTCACACACACATATTCACTGTACAGCTAAATCCCACAACACAAGTCCAATTATTTCTCTGTTTATTCTCTCTTTTGGTCAATTTGGAGTTGTCACGCTTCTAATAAATGTGCAGGAGGAAATTACGCTTAATCAAATCACAAATGTATCTCAATTATTACTTACTAGCTTCACAAGCAAGTTTAGACAAGGCAAATAAAATGTCCCCAGGTTATGTAATTTAATCTGATGAAAATAGATGAGGAGTTGCACCACAATATGGGATCAAGTGGTGTGTGTGTGTGTGTGTGTGTGTGTGTGTGTGTGTGTGTGTGTGTGTGTGTGTGTGTGTGTGTGTGTGTGTGTGTGTGTGTTTTGAATGTTCTGTAGCCATTGTTTGGATTGGAACATTGTCTTGTTTTTTCAGTGTTCTCTGAAGAACTGTTCCCTAAATTTGTTCTCTATTTTTCTTCCACCCCCCCACCCCCTCCCCTCCTTTCCTTATTTCTCCCTGTCTTCTTTTAGGGACATAAAACCCGACAACATTCTGTTGGATGTGAACGGCCACATCCGCCTGGCTGACTTTGGCTCCTGTCTCAAACTCATGGAGGATGGGACGGTGAGTTTTTACCACAGTGCTGCTGACGCTTCCTCCAATCCAAAGCAAACATACCAGAGCTTTACTGACCTCCTTGTCAACCCCCGGGGGTCTCCCAGGAGGAGTGTGGTTCAGTGGCTTGGCTGTTCTTGCACTCTATGATTCAGACAATTCCTCTTTGCAAAAAAAAAAAAAAACGTTTCCCTCAGGTGTTACATAAAAGAAAAATGTCAGAATGAAAGTGATTATCAAAGAAGTGCCCACGTTTGCTCCTCCAATGTTAACATAGTGATTTGGTTATATGAACCTTTGAAGAAACAAACTTAGAGCTTATTCAACGCTTCTCGGAACGTCGTCTTTGAATAATATGACCGGATTGAGTCTTTGAATAATAAGGAGTGTGTTCTTTGATCTTTCACCTGGAGTTGCCATCCATGTATAGATCTTAGGTCTAGAAGTAGGACTCACTTCAAGCCAGTAGTCATTTGGTCCTTGCATGTTTATGATATTGATTTAATTACATAATCATATAATTTTTTTGGTCACAGGAAAATGTTTTCTGTTCTGGGGGATCTGATCCATATCACAATATTGGCTTCCTCCTTTTTCCACTGTGGAATTTGAGAGACTTAATCATGACAGTCGTTTCAGAAACACAAATGTTATCATATTTAGATCCTCATTATGTGCATTGATTTAAAGTTGGTATCAAATGTCAGTGTGTCGGTGAAGTCAGTATCAAATGTGCTTTCTTGAAACTGCAACGTAAGAGTGAAGACAGAGCTCTAAGAACCTACGTCATCCAGTAGTGGAGGTCTGAAGGTTCAGCCTGCTTTTTGTTTTCTTCGTCTTTTAATATTTTGGATATTTGTAGTATATAATTGTAGATTGCGGGCTTAACCTCAAGTTCTGACCCCCTTTCTATGTGATATTTTCTTGTATGTGTGATGTTTTGTCCAGATCAGTTCTTGATTTCTCCTGTCCCCACTGCTAGGTCCAGTCCTCCGTCGCGGTAGGGACTCCGGACTACATCTCCCCAGAAATCCTCCAGGCTATGGAGGACGGCAAAGGCAAGTACGGACCTGAGTGTGACTGGTGGTCCCTGGGAGTCTGCATGTATGAAATGCTGTACGGCGAGACTCCTTTCTATGCAGAGTCCCTGGTGGAGACCTACGGGAAGATCATGAACCACAAGGTGAGCTTCTAAATCCTCAGCTTGATTTATCTGCAGGATGCACAAGAAGTCTACATATTATAGATGAAAGACTTGTATACATCATCTCCTTGTGATCTGACAACAAACCTGAAATACTGGATCTGCTCTTAATATGACGCATTCACTTTGATAATGTTAAAATGTTGAACACTTTCTGCCTCTGATTCGTACTCTGTTGTTTTTCTGCCCAGGAGCGATTTCAGTTCCCGCAGCAGATAACAGACGTGTCGGAGGATGCAAAGGATTTGATCCGTCGGCTCATTTGTAGTCGTGAACACAGATTGGGACAGAACGGCATCGAGGACTTCAAGCACCACCCTTTTTTCACTGGTACAGACACACATGTGACACTTTCTTCTATGAACTTCATGACTTTCTGTTTCCACATCAGTTACAGTAGATATGTCCACAGATGCTTTTCTAGAGAGACATTGTCTGTAGCTTTGTTTCTTAGAAGATATTGTTTTCTTTATTTTGTATCTGTTATTTATGCTAAAAGATCAATTTAAACAACATTAAACGATAAATTAAAGGCTCCATATTTTATAGGTTATGGAAGAAGGAAGGAATTAAAACCATAATGAAGATGAACCTCATTGAACACGTGTTCATCTCTGGGGTTAATCGTCACCCTCTTGTTTTCAGGCATTTCTTGGGAAAACATTCTCAACTGTGAAGCCCCCTACATCCCAGAGGTCAGCAGTCCTACAGACACCTCCAACTTTGACGTGGACGATGACTGCCTAAAGAACTCGGTAAGCTGCTTGTTCAGGGATCAACACTCCAGGACTGACCTCTCATTCTGTTGTATGTCTGTAAGACTACACTCGCACAGCAATCCCTAAAGATCAGCTCAAATGTATTGCTCAGATTGGCTTTTTACATTACTTTTTAAATCTGGCATATGTCATATTCCTGTGTGAACTTGTCACAGACCTGAACTCACCTGCATGTGCAGAAAAACAACAATAAAGATGTCCCATGCTGCATGGTGTTCAGAGAAGTAAACATGCTGAAGTAATCATGGTTTTATGGTTTCATGTTGAAATCAATGTGGAATCAGTGGAATCTTGCAAATCTATGAGCAGATGATAGTGAGGAGGAGAGACTATCTGCGTCTCAGCTGTCCTCCATGTTTGTCTTCATTGAGTGTTAGAGACCTCCTCGTCCATCCTGCAGTGCAGAACTTTAATAAGTCACATGCATTTCCTCCTGGCTGTTCAGACTGAGGTCACATTGCAGACTCAACCTGTATCTATGACTGCTTATAAAGGTAGTCCACATCTGATTTGGGAAGACCAGATTCTATGTGACTGATGCTGTTAAAACTCTCACTAAAATATCTGAGCTGGGTCACTTTTTTAGCATCTGTGTGTATTTCTATTTGTGTAAATTGTGAGTATTTGATGTGAAATTCTCACTCTTCTGTCTTTTTACTGTCACCATTTTTCAGGAGACCATGCCCCCTCCCACTCACACTGCGTTCTCCGGCCACCACCTGCCCTTTGTGGGTTTCACATACACAAGTAAATGGTAAGTGCTTCCTTGGACACAGATAGCTTCTTTACGTGACCAGTAAGTTTTAGAATTAATCTTAAGATTGTATTGGTTACTTTTAAAGTACTCAACAGTCTCTGACCTTTTAATACCCTACCTTCAAGTGCGCGCTCTGCGATCCTCGGGTAAAGATCTGCTATCTGTCCCAAAAACTGGGCTGAAACAAGGCGGGCAAGGTGTTTTCAGTCTGGGCCCGACAGCTGTGGAATGATCTGCCTGAGTAAATTAATTTGGCTGATTCTGAGCTCTCTTTAAAGCCATTTCTTAAAACATACTTTCATTGGAGAGCATTTCCTGATTTTATTTAATCAGAAGTGTCTTTCACAAGGTCCCTTTTTTTAATCTTTGTTTTCTTTTAATAGTAGTTGGACCTTTAAAATGTTAATGATTTTGCACTAGTCCTTTAATGCATTGTAAAGCACTTTGTAATGCAGATTTTGAAAAGTGCTCTATAAATAAAGATTATTATTATATGTGGATGAATTACAGTAAGACATTATTTTCAACCACTGCCACTATTAAATGTTGAAGGTCGGTCAGTTTATTTTTTAGAAAGTCTCCCCTCAGATGTATTCAAGTTGATAAATTATCTCAAAGTACTGGACAAAGTGAGGATAACAGTTTCCCAGCTCGTAATGAAATGAAGGCAGCTTTTCTCTCACTCTACTTTTTAATGAAGAGATTTAAATAAAGTCTGAAACCTTGTCATCATCCGGTTGTAAGTGTCATTAGTCATCACAAGTAGACAGATTTCCCTGCATTGCATAGTTATCCCACCATCTTAAAGAAATCAGGTCGTTAAATGAGCTCCCTGCCTAATAAGGTGATGTTCATGACTCGCTGTAGATCTTCACACTGAAGGCCGCCTGTGAGAAAGAAACAAACCCAACACTTGCTTTCTTATCTCTTCAGGGCTCACTGATAATGGCCTTTCCACTCTTTCCTTCTTTCCACCACTTTGTCTCCCTCGTTTCTCTCTGTCTCTTTCTCTCACACACTATCTTACTTCATGTCACTCCTTCTCCATTCTGCCTCTCCAGCCTTCTCCCATGACTCAACATCCTCTTGTCTTTTAACTCATCTCAGGCTCAATCATGCTTTATTCTTTTCCCCTCCTCAGTTCTTTCGCTGCCATTTTCTTTTAGAATTTAAACTCCATGAAATAAAAACATGATACTGCGTTGTCTTTTACTCATGACTCTATTCATCCCTTATCTTTCTTCTTCTATCTTCTCTCTTTTTGACTCTGCTGTGACTGATATTGTTGTAAAGCACCCTTTACTGTCCCTTTTATTACCTAAAATGTTTCATTTTATCCTCCCCTACAGCACTATATCAGACAGAGGTTGCCTGCGACAGTTGGCAGTGAGGCCAGGTATGTCGGGTCAGGATCAGCTGGACCTGGATGTGCAGCGCAGCTTGGAGGACAGCCTTGCCACCGAGGCGTACGAGAGGAGGATCCGCCGCCTGGAACAAGAGAAACTGGAGCTGAGCCGCAAACTTCAAGGTTTGTCTGATAACAGTTTGCCTCCTCACACGTATGATCTGTTTGGTTATAAAGACAAAGTACTAACCTGATGTCTTGTATCTGATCTGCTGCAGAGGCCACTCAAACAGTGCAGTCCTTGCAGCACCCATCAGGCGAGGGCCCTGTCAGCGCTAACAAAGAGGTGGAGATCAGGAGTCTGAAGAGTGAAATCGACATCCTCAAGAAGCAGATCGCTGGTCAGGATTTTTTTTTTCCAATTTTATGTAGTTCAGCTTGTAAACGTCAGGAAAAGGTGCACAGCTTTTCATATATAAACAAAACAGCTGCTATTTTCTTATCAGACATATTTTAATTTCAAGCTTTTAACCCTGCGATGTTTCACCACAGTGAACCTTCAAACTTCTTTATTGTGTGTGTGTCTCAGACTCAGGCCAGATAGAGAAACAGCTGGAGGACGTGTCATTGGCACGCAGGGACCTGGAGGACTCTTCTAAACACATCAAGACTCTGGAGAAACAGATGAAGAGCATCACACAGGAGAGGGACGACCTACACAAGGTAAAGACGGACTGTATGAGGACTCTGTATGTAAGCGTGGAAATATTTGTTATTTATCTATTTAGAATACTTTTTATAACATAAATCATGTTACATTCATTGATGAGGAATAACAATGCTCCCCAAACGTCTGTTGTTTGTTTTTACTTTCTCAAAGATGTAGAAAAAAGAAGGTTTGGGTTTAAATGAGTGAATTACATCAGAATCAAACCAGTACAGTGATGGAGCAGAGACATTTCTTCTCCGGAGCACTTAGACCTGTATTGACTCAGTGATATCAATATCCAAACCTGCAGCTTTGATCTTATTGCCTAATAAAAGTCATGTAATGCCAAGCCCGCATTATGATGGCGCCCTTTCCTTAATGATAATCTATATTTCTCTTTTGTGGTCAGGATGTTGTGGAGGCCAGTGAGAAGCTGAAGTCTCAATCCAAAGAGCTGAAGGAAGCTCACAGCCAGAGGAAACTGGCCATGCAAGAGTTCTCTGAGCTCAACGAGAGACTCACAGAACTCAGGTATGATCGCTGCTCTTGATTGTTTCTAATTAATCTTATTCATAGTTGTTTATGTATCACTCACTTACATTGAAAACCTATTGTGCCTATCTTCTCACTCAGGTCAGCGAAGCAGCGCCTTGCTCGCCAGTTGCGCGACAAGGAGGAGGAGATGGAGAGCTTAGGTCAGAAGGTTGAGGCTCTCCGCCTTGAGGTGCGAAAGGCAGAGAGGTCTAAGAAGGAGGTAGAGTAGTCTCCCTGTGGTTGCTAGTTCACCCTGGTCTGTCTCCTTTCAGTGGTTGGTGCACAGTTCACACCTCCCCTAATGTCTGTATCACTCTAGTATTACCTTTCTAGAATCCTTGTAGATGTCCTTGAGTATTTATACTGTAGAGTGTTGCTGTTTTGGAGGATGAAACTGTTTAAAGTATATTTTTATTTTCCTTTTTGCCTCTGCTTGTTTTTGAGTGTTTTGGGGGGTCAGTAGTCTTACATGTATGGTCTATAAGCATTCATCTAAGAGCTGTATTTTCTGCACGCATCCGTCATCAGATGGAGGCTCAGGCAGAGGAGCAGGCCGCAGAGACTCAGAAAGAGAGGAAGCTGAAAGAACGTAATGAACAGTACAGCCGACAGCTGGAAGAGGAATTGGAAGGGCTTAAGGTCAGTATACCAGGAAACATACCTGAACAGAAACCTGTCTGTCTGTAGAGGCTCTGCACATCCTTCAAAGTGAAAACACTTCTTAACACTGACATTACATGGACAGCTGAAAGATTGAACATCAGCGTCTCTACATTTGTCCACCTAGGTGAAGCAGGCCGGCTCCTCTACCATCCCGGCCTCAGCGGACCAGACCCAGGAGGTGGGACGCCTGCGGGGAGACCTGGAGAAGAAAACTCTCCTGTATGAGGAGGAGCTGACACGCAGAGAAACGCAGCACGGCTCAGAGTTGAAAACTCTGCGTAAGGAGCTGCGGGACGCTGAGAGCCAACACCTGACGCTGCAGAAAGAGATCCTGATGCTCAAAGACAAGCTGGAGAAAACTCGTCGTGAGAGGTATCTTATAGATTCTTCTCATTTTTGGCATCACTGAATTTTGTATCACGGATGTGAAAAAATCATTTTTCTCCTTTGTGGTGTTTTCCAGCGATGTTTGCATGAGGTAACCTCAGTTTTTAAACATAGCTCAAGTAAAGATATGGATGTGTAGTGACTGAGTAGTGCTCTTTCCTTCTGATAGCTAATCTATTTTTAGACTCTAATATCTTGAGAATTTAGTACTTATGTTGCCCCTTCCTTTTAGTAACCTTCCTCTAGGACCTCTCGAGTATTCTCTCCCCAAATTTTCACCTCTGCCTCACAGGAGGTGCATGGACATTTGGAGTTCCTCTGAAATCCACCAATGTACAGACCTCCTGTATTTATTTCTGTGAAGGGATTGCTGATATGAGTGACCTTATTTCTTTTCTTTTTAAACTAGTTTTGATTGCAAGTTGTTGATGTTTTCCTTAAAAAAACATCTTTAAAAAAGTCCCTTGTTTATGTCATAGAATTCTAAAACTTGACTTGGGTATCTGTGGTATTTTGGGTGAAAGTAGTTGAATTGAAGGAAAAAGGTAAAGTAATGCCATGAGAAGAGAAGTAGCTCTTTCTTCTGCTGCAGACCTCTGGATCCCTTTTTATGAGCCTCTGGTTGAATCATTTTTAATCAAATCTTTAAACCTTTGTTTTCACCCCCTTAGCCAAACCTTTCTGCCTGACATCTCATGTTACTACACTCTTATTTGCTTTTAAACACACAGATGTATCAGATTATTTCTGCATTAATGTGTTTGGACTTTATAAAGTGCACCCGGCCTTAGAAGCAAGCCTTTGATTTAGGTTTAAAGGGTGTGTGGAGAATAAAAACTTAATTCTAACCATGTTAAGAAGTTAAATAAGGTATTATGAGTGAGGGTGAGTGTGAGAATTTGGAATATTTTATCATAATTGTACCTGCTATGCTTATGTATGGAGAGAGACGTCAAAGATCAGCATGGAAACTAATCCACAGATGCTAAATCTCAGGCGGGAGTCTCATTTTTGAAAGGTTGACTTTGTATTCATATTTAAATAACAAAGTCAAGAGTGAAGATTGGATTTGTAGCTATGAATTATGGTTAGAAAACAAATGATTGTTATACGTTTATGTATAACTGTGTGCTGTGTGTGTGCTCTCCTCCAGCCAAAGTGAGCGGGAAGAGTTTGAGACGGAGTACAAAGAGAAGTACGAGAGGGAGAGAGTGCTGCTGACAGAGGAAAACAAGAAGATGTCCAGTGAGCTGGATAAGGTAAAGCACCTATATGATCAAAATCACTCTTTCTGAAAACCAGTTTTACTCCAATATTGTTTCGTCTTGCTCTTCCAGCTTTAAGTCACTGTTTACCTCTCTTACACACACACAGAAACACACATACACATTAAGACACACACAAAAAAACACAATTCCCTCACCCCAGGTAACCCTGCTCAGCTGGCCTAAACACTGTCATCACATTCCTTCCTCCACCCCCTCTCTCCCAGCTTTGCCAAAGAAATCACTGTTCAATGTCCCTCATAAAAACACCCGCAGCCTCCTACACAGTCAGATGGAATGAGTCTCTGGGTTACAATTTATTGACTTTGGAAATCGCTCATGGAAGTTTTATAAAGACCCCCAATGTAAACAATGTCTTAGAGGAGGGAGGCATTTGGACATAAAGATTAAAATGTCAACAAAAAGCAGCTCTCATGATAAAGTGGACTGAGCGTGGATGTGTTTGCCATGGATAGGTATTCAAAGGTGTTATTTATAGTATTATTTTGTCATTACTAAAACTGGGAAATGTTTTTAAAAGCTTAAGGTGTCAGGACTGATTAGCTCTGGCTGTATGCTAGTTTACACAAGCAGTTATTCAATGTGTTGTTAAACAATACTCTTATTTTTGGTCTCATTCTCTCTGCACATGATGCGTTCCAAAATATCAAAATGTGGCCCTGATTATAGAATGTGAGTTGGGACCAATCAATCAATCTTTATTTACAGTAACAAATGTTATCTGAAGACTATATTAACAAAGACCCAACATCAAGACAGGATAAGATCCAGTCCCATCTTACAGACAGGACTCAGTCTGATCTCATCTTAATCTACCATGAGCAGAGCACTTTGCAGCATTTAGCAAGTTACAGTGGCAAGGACAAACTTCCTTTAACAGGCAGAGACCTCAAGCAGAACCAGACCAGGAGGATAAATTAAATTCAAATGAGTGTTTCTGATTAATGCATATTAAATGACAAAGATCAAACTCACCTGAAGACATTTGAAACCTCCGGTGTACTCATAGATCCCCTCACACTCTCTCTACCCACCCGTATTGTCACACACACATCTATGATAATTAAATGCACTTGCTTCTATAGTAGTTGGGATAGGAGTTGTAATCTGAGGTGCCTGCCGAGACTTGAATTACCTGTAGATAGACTTTTTGGGGGTTTTAGTTTGAACCATTAGGGCATTGGAAACCTTACTGGGAATAGTTGTATAAAAAACCCTCTGCTGAGTTCTTTGTGCGACCTGTCTGTTTGTGCCTTTTTTGATAGTCTTGATTTCCAAGATTTTGATGTGCAGCTTTTGTTTAGTTGGGAATCCGTTGTAATCGCAGGATACGCTCTTTAAAAATGAACACAATCAAGTCTGTGGGTTTTGGTCTGCTGAGACTGATTTGGGGTTGTAATGCAACTCACTCTCCTGACAGTAACACGTTCTGAACCCAAAGACAGAAAAAGAGTTGCAGGAAGCTGTTGGAGTAGTTTTTTTTATTAACTTTTAAATGTACACCAAATAAACAATAATTGCACAGGCCAGACAGACGACCACAAACATAGGATAAAGGATACATATACAGACAGGACATCCATTCAAAGAGAAAAAAGCCCATTGTATGTTGATACTGGAATAATACAGTGTTATAGTAATAGTTATACAGTAGATCCTCACACTGTTGGAATCTGCACAGTGTCTCGTCAGTTTTTATGTGAGTCCAAAAGCAGTCCCAGGAGGTGGTCCCACCTTCTGTATTAACTTTTGAAGCTGTTGTAGTATAAGTTTTTACAGCAAAGTATAGATGCTGGTAGAATATGAGAGAACATGTTGATTCAGTGTGTCACTTATTCTCAAGTCCAACATGTTCTCTCATGATACTGTGACACACGCAGATATAAATCAAGCCCACCTCCAGTGATTGTATGGATTATAAACTATGTTATGTTAAAAGTGTTTAATATAGGGCGCCGTTGGCCTATTGGTCTAAACGCGCGCCCCATATACAGAGGCTATAGCCCTCGTCATAGAGAGCGTAGGTTTGATTCCAGCCTCGACCATTAGCTGCAAGTCCTCCTCCCTCTCTGCTCCCCATATTTCCTGTCTCTCTTCGGCTGTCCTGTCCATTAAAGGCCAAATGCCCCAAAAGTATATCTTAGTGTTTAATATGAGGTGTGGTCTCTGTGTGTCAGCCTGTTGTTACTCATGCCTTTAGTCATATAAGGTTTGATTTCATCACAGGGAGTGAATTACAGAATCAGCGGTCATAAACCGTGCTTCTCCACTCAGAGCTACAGTGCACGCCTTAAGAGGCAATATTTACTTCATCCCATGTTTGTGTTTTTCTTGAGTGGCCTGAAGCCGTCCCCACAACACAGACTGTTTTATGACCTCAGCTGTCCTCACAGATTTTCCTAACACTCATTGGCAACCAGATCCAGGATTGGAAAGCGGTTGCAGAACAATGTGAAATGACTCTCTTAGCTGGCAAATTACATCACAGTCGTCTTGACAATTGTGAGACACCAGAAATGTGCCCACAGTGTGAAGTATTTAAGCAAACAATTGGGCGGTTTGAGACTTGGGGTGATGTCATGATGATTCTCTTGGTACACACCTCTCATATTAAAGGATTATTTGTAAGATTTTTTGTGATTAATCACCCTCCTTGTCCCAGGGTGGATGTGTGCATTTGAGTGGACACACCTCCTGCAGACTGTAGTCGAGGCTGAGCATGTGGGAGTAAAAACATCAACATTATCAAATATTTGAACAGTACGATGATTCATTTTACATATTGAACCAGCCGTCACATCAAAGACTGACATCTTAGCTATTCAAACACACAGTAGTTCAGTTTTTAATGTAATGTCATGTCGCGCTCATTGATTCTTTCACCGGGTGTCTGATATGATGTTTAATACGATGTGTTTCTGCATGTTCCCTCAGCTGACCAGCATGTTCGAGAAGATGAGCAGCTCTAACAGGCAGCTGGAGGACGAGATGAGGGAGCTGGCGGACAAGAAGGAGAGTGTAGCTCACTGGGAGGCCCAGATCACAGAAATCATTCAATGGTGAGAGACACAAATAATTCCACACACTCATGCATGCAATAACTTTCTCAATCACGCTCCCATGTCTCTGTTAGTGTATCGGGTTACTTCGTACGGTACGAATAAGCGTTTCTCACATTCCTCTCAAGATCTCAGAGCTACTTGACCCGCCCTTCCTCTCAGATCACTTCCCATTGCAGCTGACACCTCGCCAGCTGCTCGGCCTCCCTCTGTTGGGCAGGCCCACAGTCCTCACATAGCACGCATTCCACACACACACACACACCACAACACACACACACACACACACACACACTCACACACAAACACACACACACGTGCAAGATACATGAATCCAGAAGCACAAAGACACATACACTAAAGCACACACTTGCATTCCAAACGTGCACGTACAAATGTGAGTGAGGAATGTAGATTTGGAGGAGTTTGGTGATCTGTGTTGCCCCCTGGTGGACATGTTGGGTTCTTACATTGTCACATTTTCTCAAAGGCAGTGTTGGCATATTTTTTAAATACTTGTCAAGGCGACACGGACGACATTGTAGGCGTGTAGAATCAGTTTAAAAATTAAAATTGAAAACTGGTACCCTTTTCACTTTCAGGATTAATTAGTCCGTGTATTAAAGTGTATCTTCAGTATGTTTTTGCATGCACAGTGATGTCAGTAATTGTGCGTGTTTGCTGCAGGGTGAGCGATGAGAAGGATGCTCGAGGCTACCTGCAGGCCCTGGCCACTAAGATGACGGAGGAGCTGGAGGGACTGAGGAACACCAGCCTGGGAGCGAGAGCCACGGTGAAATATACAAATATGCAAACACTGTTTACAACTACTGCATGTTCAGCCTGATCATATTTATCTGTATTATTGAGATGCTTCGTCTCTGTTATGAACAGGGAATAGATTAAAGTGACTTGTGAAGTTTTATAAAGAGGTTAAGGTGAAGTCTTATTTATTTATCTTTGTCATTGTCTTACTCGTGGATGTCTGTGCTTCAGGACATGCCGTGGAAGATGCGTCGTTTTGCCAAGCTGGACATGTCGGCCCGTCTGGAGCTGCAGTCAGCCTTAGACGCTGAGATCAGAGCCAAGCAGAGCATCCAGGACGAGCTGAACAAAGTCAAGGCCAACAGCATCTCCACAGAATGGTAATTACAGAACAAGAGTTTCTTATCCTGCTTTAACTCACAAATAGAACAGTTTTGTTTGTTGGATAATATAAACACAGTCTTTAATTTCTCTGTGTTGTTTTTTCTGTATTACCAGTAAATTGCAGGACGTGGAAAGTAAGAACCAGGAGCTCTTGTCTGAAATTGACCGGCTAAAGAAAGAGACAGAGGAGTTGCGGCTACGAAGAGGTACGACTTCAAATATTTCTTAAAATTTTCCTGTTGTTTAGTTTGCCTAGTCCAAGCTACTTTGAGGGAAACAAATGTAAACATTTATCTTGAAACATAAATATTTAATATCTGTTGAGTCAGCAAAACAACTAATGATTCATTCATGTAGCTCTGTGTGTTTCTTTCACTTCATTTGAGCTGCAGTTACATGTTTCATTACTGGATGAATGAATGAGGTTGAAACAATTATCTGTATTTACACAGAAATCAGAATCAGAACCAGAAATACTTTTATTTATAAAACAATAATAATAGAAGTATGTACAAAGCGCAGGTGCGCTAATGGTTTAATGAATGCTAAACAGTTCTTTTTTTTTAAATCTATTTTTCAGTTTTTCATTGATAAGTATAATGCATATTAATTAACATTTGTTTAAATATGCCCGAGTTATTCAGAGGGCTACTTCTTATCTGTAATCTCTGCCAGATGTTAAATAGACTCCCTAAGAACTTCTCCAGTTAGATCATCAAAGGGCTTTTTAAGTCAACCACACTTGGTGAAAACGTGTATGTGAAAATGTATTGTTACTGAAGCCATATAATCCCATCCTACACACACACACACACACTCACACTCACACTCACACACACACACACACACACACACACACACACACACACACACACACACACACACACACACACACACACACACACACACACACACACACACACACACACACTTCTTTGAATCAGTCCTGTGACTCATTTTGTTTGAGTCACTCTTTGATGTTTACAAAGGCGTCTTAACATGACACGAGGCCACTGGACTATGAACATTTTGGAGGCCCCCCCTCCACCCAAAGAAAAAAAATTAGACTGGGCAACTGAAGCATAACGGTTTAGATGAAGAACCTAAATCAAACCACACCTTCCTCACATCTAACATCTAAAGAGATGCTTTCCCCATTTTCCTCAGGAAACATTCTCCTGTCAATTGAAACAACAATAAAAACACATCCATCTCTTGTATTATGAGGTTCTTAGATGAGTTTAATTTGCTCCCCTCTCTTCACAACGTACCATGACTACCTTAATTCAGAACCGCTAACTGTTGCCTCCAGCCACTTGCTCCAGATCTCTCTTTTCCAACACATAGTCCTCTGTTGTCCCCCACAGCATTCATGTAGATGCCCAGTCTCCTCATCAGGCATAACAACAATCTGGCTTTAAACATTTCTCTCTTCTTCTTCAGTTTTTAAACTTAACCCTGTTCTCTTCTTTACTGAGAACCAATGGAGTAAAGTCTCTGTTTTGACCTTCATTTGCACACACTGCTGCAGCAACCCAGTCAGTGATTTGACTGAGCTCAAACATGCATTCTTCCTAATTTAACAATGACTGAAGTAACACACAGAACCTCACTGACTTCCCTGACCAGGTGGATTGAAGGGTCCTGCCCTCGTGTCACATCTTCTTCCCTTGTACTGGACTGTAGGGCATTTTTTTTATTTGTGTTTGTGGTTTGACGTTTTTTAAGTATTGTGGTTTCTTTGATTAATGTGATTTACTTCATGTTTACAGTAGATTATAGGATGCACTGTCTGTGAGGTGGCCGTTTTTGTTCATATGGGTCCCAAGGCACCGCTCTGAAGACTAGCCCGTGCATTGAGGCGCCTCTGGATGTTTAAATATCATGCACTTTACCGTGGTTATGTTATTTGTGCTGTGCCTCTAGGTGTCAAGCACCAAGATTCCCAGAATTCCTTCTTGGCTTTCCTGAATGCTCCGACCTCAGCGCTCGACCAGTTTGATGTAAGTATTTAAGACAAACCTCACAGAGAAGACTTGAAACACAGCTGATGTGAGCAGCCATACATAGACCTGTAATAAAGATTAAAAGTCTTTATAACTAACTTTGAGATCTTAACCCTCATGAATGGTCAGATCATTCAGACATGTTTGTGCTTTTTCTTTGTGCTCAGATTTTTTGTTTGTTTATTTTGTTGTTTTTTTTCTCGCCTAAATTTTCCAAGACCTTTATTTTTGTTTTATCTTTTTGGTTGTTCCCTCGCTTCAATCTCAGGACTCTTATTCTTCATCCTCATCTTCTTTAATTGAGTTTTGGGAAGACGTAAGTGTGCTTTAGTTAGGCAGAGGTCCATGTGTGTGTTTATATGACCGTAGCAGTTTGCTGTAGGACTGAACCTTTTACTAGCTGATAATAACAGCATAGATCTGTGTTTCTATATTGAGCACATGAGTTTGTGCCTGTGCATTAGTGTAACTGTGAAGAAAAGCAGAGACACTTGCAGAAATATTCAGTCCTGTTGCTTTAAAACAAATCTCAACCTCACTCATATTCAAAGAAAAGAGAAACGTGAAATGTGATGAATTCATATTCTGTAGCTCGTGTGAATTCATTAGCTTCAGGTGAAGATTGATGTATTTTGCAGTGCTCTGCTCTTTTACTCAGTTGCTTGCAAGTCCTTGTTGGCTATAGCTCTTTGAATGAATCTTCCTCGGCTTTTAGTGCTAGTGAAAGAAAAACAAAGTACATGGTTCATTTAAAACATCTTGCTAAGCATTTTTTAAGCCAAAAAAGGAGACTTGAGTTGTAACTGTGCATCGTACTGACTTTCCCAGCTCCTCCTCACCAATCATCATGTTTAATTATTCCATTCGTGATCATCTCTTCTTGAGCCTTCCTTCCTAACTTCACCCTGATCAACACACAGTGACTGAAATACAGTGATTCCCAACTAGGGGTACCAGTACTCATGCTGCTGCTAGTGCAGTCATGAAACTAACTAAAGTAAGATAACTAAGAAAAGATTCAACTAATTATTAGTATTTTGGTATAATTTTTTTATTAACATTAACAGGATTATACAACAATGGTATAACACACATTTAGATGCACCTTTTATATTGTCATCAACAACGCACAGATGATTAAAGAAAAAGTAAATAAAGAGTAAATAAAGTGGTGAAGCTACGTATGTAAAATAAAACAGAGTAAAGGGAAAGGGAAGAATGTGCTCAGTTAGCTGTCCGTTTCTGTGTAAATAGACAGGGAGTCAATATAATCGAGGAAGGGCTGCCTTTGCTGGTAAAATGTATTTAGAGAACCTTTCAGGGAGTACCTAATCTTTTCTAATGAAATGCAACGCAGTATCTCCTGGATCCATGAATTATGAGTAGGGGGAGAGGAGTGGGTCCACTTAAGGAGAATAAGCCTACAAGCAAGTAAGGTAGAGAATGCAATGATTTTTTGGATGGATTTAGGCGTATTTGGTGAGGTAGAGATTCCAAAGAGGGCAGCAAGGGGCTCAAGGTCTTCACTGTTGACTACACAAAGAAAAATAGTGAAAGAAATGGTCAACTAATTAAACAGTCGATTGTAAAACTAACCGGAACCATAAAACCAAAATCATATAACCAAGACATATCAAAATCGGGAAAAACCTCAGTATCAACTCACATTGTAGTCACAATAAAAAACATAATTGCTGTTCCAGACTCAAGATAGTACAATAAACACAAAGATCACCAAAAAAAACACCCCGACATCCTCCACACTGTGTCATCGAAATGTAGGTCACCAAAATACAAATATAATTTACAGGAAACAGGAGCAATACAACTTCTAATTTAAGCCTGTAGGAGACTCTGTTTGCAGATAATGGATCCAATGAGCCTCTCTCTGAAGGGGTTTAAGGATAACCATTCATTGTAAATGAAATTGTTGGGAACCACAGGTTGAGTGTAATCCAGGCACACATCACCACAGTGTCAGTGTTTCTTCCTCAGTCTGTGAAAATGTGTTTCAGCTCTGTCAGACAGTCTTTCTGATATTCACTCATCTCTGTGTCTCTGCCACTCTCTGCCTCTCCTGCCACTGAAGCGCTCGCCATCCGTTGGCCCAACTAGCAAAGGCAGACGTGTAAGCACCACCACTGCGCTCTGTGATCTTTATTTTTGATCTAGCTTTTTTTTTTGACTGTGCTTCTCATCCTTGTGTTGTCAGTATTTGATGTGTGTGTGTGTGTGTATATCTCCTCTGTTCATTGTGGCTGTCTGGTTGCATGGCGGGGCTCCTGAAAACTTGGTGTGTCGGGACAAGAGTACATGGTTTGGATTTTGTGAAATGTTAATGATTTGGGGTTTTGTGAGTGCTGTCTGTCTGGATGGGTGTCTGTGTTTCTCTGTGTTATTCCATGAAGCTTTGTGACTTGCAGTGCATGGTGTAAACTGAGAGCTGTGGTGTTTCAGATGAGCATGGTCTTCTGGCTGTGATGTGTTCCCCATAAAGTTGTGGTCCACTCTTTAAGTCCTGTGGATGTGACCACACTCTTCATAGTTTCCTCTCTTTCTGAGCATGGATGAATATCATTATCTGATTAGTTTTGTTTCACTAACTCTCTACTTCTCGCTCTCTCCCTCCACCTCTCTTTATCTGCTTCATCATCCTCCTTTCTTCTTCCCCTCCTTCTCCTCCCTATTTATATTCTTTATACCTCCCTGTGTCCTCTCCAAATCCTCCACCCTGCTTCTCTCTCCAGGTGGACTCTATTGATAACTTCACGCCCTCCAACACTCCATCCCGGGAAGATGACCACAAGTCCCACCTCAAGTCCCGCTCACGTTCCCCCTCCATGGCTAGTGATATGGAGCCTATAGAGGTCAGATACTATACTTTCATTGTTTTGTATAAAAGATTTGATGCAAAGATAAACAATGCTAGATTTTTTATTGCATTCAGAGCTTTAAAAAGCTGTCGGCTGCCTGCTCTGGTGAATCACCGCCGCAGCTAACCAGAAACAGTAAAATTTGAATAACAGGCATTTGTGATTCCTCTTCCTATCGCCACAAGATTTATGTATTTATGTATTTATTTATTTTATTGTATTATGTTTTGTTTTATTTTATTTAGGTAATTGTGTCTTTATTTATTATTTATTTGATTTAATTTCGGTAATTATTATTATTATTATTATTATTATTATTATTATTATTATTATTATTATTATTATGAAATTGTATTATTATTTATTTATTTATTATTCGTTTTATTTCATCTTGTTTAATTTAATTTTTGTATCCATTTAGTTATTTTTAATTATTTTATTCATGTTATTATGAATTCATTTACTTGTTTATTTGGATCCTCATTGGCTACCACCAAGTTAGCACCTACTCTTCTTGGGGTCCACTCATTTAAATGTGTACAATCTGCATAGAATTGGCATATTTAAAAATCCAAGACCAAATTTAAAAAAAGTAATCACAACAACAACACAAATAAACAAGATACAAAACCAAGAAAACTACAATGAAACTATTATAAATCATGTAAGTAATCCCTCAAGTGCCTACAGTACCATCATCCAATCGATAAAATACAACATATGTCAAAACTTAAAAATACAGTGTTTGTTCATAAAAGTTCATACTGTGACAAAAACAATTAAATACTACTATTAATGACTTATAATATCAATGATAATAATAACAGTAAAAAAAACCACAACAATAATTATCGTCATTTTTCCCATCAAGGTCACGATCTACCTAAAGGTTCTTCACATATATTATCATAAATAAAAAGTCATATTTTAAAAGAGACTCTGTGACACTCGATACAGTCTTTTTAAAAGCTATTTTACTGGTTGAACTGGTAATAGCAGATGGAAGACCATTCCACATCTTCATGCCTTTATACAAAACAGTACGCTGCTTTGCATCAGTATTTGTGACTTGAAGAGTGAAGCAACCTCTAGAAGCATGTCTAGTATTGGAATCGTGGCACTGACTTCTACAGGATAATTGATTAAATGGAACATTTAGATTTTTAAACAAAGAAAAGTTTATTAAAAAGCTGAGCTGATCTGGAGCTCATCTCTAAACATGACGTCTGAATGTTTGACATGTTGAGAAACCAGAGAGAATGGTCCAAATATTCTGCATAGCTGACAATTTACCTGCTCAGGGCAACACGCAACAGACTGTCAAACTGTCTGTTACAAGTTACTAAAGTATGAGAAATGTGAGCCAACAGAAGAGGGGACACTGAAGCCAGCAGTGGACGTCAATCTGTAACCCATGTGGGGTGATGTCAGACTTGTCAACACAAGTCTCAATAGAGTCCTGATCGTGAGTTGTGTTGTTCATGAACCCTGTTGGGGGGCTGTATTGACCAACTAGGTCCCCAAAATACCCAAGGAATAACGAAGATGTCATAGAATTATTGAGAAAAAACATATGCTTTCTTATCTTACAAAATAAATGAAGACAACATTTCAACTCTAAACTTTTTAAAACTACCAGACAATTTGTTGCCAGCTCCTAAATGTGTCCCCTCCATCTTTACCGACCTGTGATCGTGCTCTCAGAACTTTTCCTGTCTTTGCTTCTTTTTCTTGAGAACCTGCGTCTAACAAACAAGTCTCATGTCCCTCTTACATGAGTCCAGACAAACATGTCTGGGTTCCTCTGATAGATCTCACAGTCTAAGGTTTCTGTTCTTTCTGTCACACAGTTGATAGACCATCCTCCTCGTTCAGTCCAGACTCCTACAATGCGTTCAGGAGGGTACGGCAGTATTGGACGCTCCTCACCTAAGGTTAGACGTGTTTCTTTATGATCATCACCATAAGCCTCATTATATCTTAAAGAACCTCTGATCATGTCTGTTCTGATCTTTAATATGAACTTATTCATCCTCCTCAGCCTAAAGCACATCAGTTTGTGGTGAAGTCATTCTGCACACCCACTAAATGTAACCAGTGCACTTCCTTAATGGTGGGGCTCATACGTCAAGGCTGTACATGTGAAGGTAAGGACCCTGTTCTACCTAAAATTCAGACCACTGTCTATTTCAGTGGCTGCACATTTTATTCCCTTATCAGAGTTTAAAATGATTAAAGAGTGAAACTGCAAAACTAGTTTATTAAATATGATCCTGTATCAGGCAAAGCTCTCATGTATCTCTCTCTTGTGTCTCCGTCTCTCTTCTCGTCCAGTGTGTAACTTCTCCTGCCATGTAACGTGTGCGGATAAGGCCCCGGCTGTGTGTCCTGTGCCCCAGGACCAGACAAAGGGCCCGCTGGGTATCGACCCTCAGCGGGGGATTGGCACTGCGTATGAAGGGCACGTCAGGGTAAGTTGTCTTAGTCCTAACATGTTGACTCCGTTAATGAAGGTGAAGTTACAGCTAGTTGAAAATGATGCAGATGTTTGGAGACCTAAAGAAAATATTTGCATGGTGTCTTCAACTGAGCTCATTGCATAGAGGTTAACATGAATTATAGCCATGCTGGCTCTATATTAATCACAAATTCTAACACTTCCCCATGTCTTTGTGTCCTCCAGGTGCCCAAACCAACAGGGGTGAAGAAGGGCTGGCAGAGGGCGATGGCTGTGGTGTGTGACTTCAAACTCTTCCTCTATGAACTGGGAGAGGGAAAAGCCACCCAGCCAAGTGTAGTGGTCAGCCAGGTCATAGATATGAGGTACAAGAAACACTTCCTCATGATTATTTGTTCTTTACTTCCATCTTTTCTACATACCCTGTATCTTCTGCTGCATCTTCAGTGTAAGACAGATCCTTGTGTTCTATAAACAAGAGAAATAAAGCAAATCTGTCCACACAGAGGGGTGGAAAGATTGCAATTTGTTAGGCAAAAGACTGAAATACTCTCTGACTTCATTTCTGTCTTTCAACCAGTGAATGAACAGACTCCTTAATGCAGCCTGTATGTCTGACGTTTGAACTCTTCCCATGTTTTCCAGGGATGAAGAGTTTTCAGTCAGTTCTGTCCTGGCCTCTGATGTCATCCACGCCAGCCGTAAAGACATCCCGTGTATATTCAGAGTGAGTGTCTGTTTGAAAACACAAGTTTCAGAATCAACACTATGAACATCCTCAACTGACCTGTGATCTGTTTCTTCTCTCTTCAGGTGACAGCATCTCAGCTCTCCCCCTCCAGCAGCCACAAACCCTCCATTCTGATCCTGGCCGACAGCGATCAGGAGAGGAACAAGTGGGTGGGCCTCCTCAACGAGCTCCATCGCATCCTCAAGAAGAACAAGCTCAAGGAGCGCTTTGTTTACGTCCCCAAGGAGGCTTATGACAGCACCCTACCGCTCATCAAGACAACACAGTCTGCTGCTATCATAGGTGAGCATTCATTTCATATAACATAACAAGAAGACCTGTACAAGCCAGAACTGAACAAACACTTCTATAATGCTACTACTGCTCAGAGATCCAGGATGTACATGCTGTCATGTTACCGTGTATTCATGATCTCGTTCAGTCATCTATAAAATGAAGGATGCTTATTTGTCTTTTTGCAATGAGTGTAGTTCTTTCACAGACGACCAATCAGATCAAAGAAGCTCTCTGAGCATCACTTCATTAGAAACTAAAGATTTAACTGTAACAGCCCCTTTAATGACACTGCTGTGCCTCTCTCACTCTCCCCTCAGATCATGAGCGTGTCGCTTTGGGCAATGAGGAAGGTCTTTTTGTCATTCATGTCACCAAAGATGGTAAGATACACTCTGTTGTTGTTGTTTATGAAAAGATAGAGGGTGTGTTTATTTATATCCCAAACCTGCCTGTCTCTAGTCTTACTCACAGTTTTTTTCTCCTCAGAAATAATCCGGGTGGGGGACAACAAGAAGGTTCACCACATTGACCTGATTCTTCAAGAGCAGCTGCTGGCAGTCATCTCAGGCAGGAACCGCCACGTCCGTCTCTTCCCCACGCAGGCCCTGGACGGACGGGAGACTGAGTCCTACAAGCTCGCTGAGACTAAGGGCTGCCAGTCCATCGTCTCCGGCACCGTCCGCAACGGCTCACTCACCTGCCTCTGTGTGGCCATGAAGAGGCAAATCATATGCTACGAGGTCAGAACATCCTAAGAATTATTTCCTCCAAGTTAACGTGATCTTTATGTTGTAATGCTCCTTTATGAATTGTAGTAAAGAAAGTGTTCTCCTGTCTTCCAGGTGAATAAGAGTAAAGGACGTCACCGTCGGCTGCGGGAGCTGCAGGCCCCGGGACCGGTTCAGTGGATGGGTCTGCTCAGTGAGCGGCTCTATGTGGGATATCAATCTGGCTTCACTCGCTACAGGTAATCCACATCCATACCTCTAGATTTAACACACAGAAAGATTCCTCACATGACTTCAAACATCCATTTGTGTTGTATTAAATAAGGGATGTATTTTGTTATAACTTATATTCAGATTGGCATCTATACCTCCAGATATCAAAACAATGGGTAAAAGTCTTGAATTCCTTATTTCATGACATTCTTAATAATCCCTCTGACTCTGTGTTTCTGAAACCTCCTCAGTGTCCATGGAGACACGTCCCCCATCAGCCTGCTCCACCCAGAGGACCACACCCTGGCTTTCATCCCCCAACAGGGCCTGGAGGCCCTCTGTGCTGTGGAGATCTCCAGCAAGGAGCTGCTACTGTGCTTCAGCTCCATCGGAGTGTATGTGGACTCCCACGGTCGCAGGTCACGACAGCAGGAGCTGATGTGGCCGGCTATGCCTATCTCTGCCTGTGAGTCATGGAAGTGATCTAGATTCATACAGTGATGAAATAAAAAGGAGGATTTGAAATCTAAATGAGAAGAGTGACTGAATTAAAGTGTGCATGTTCTAAAGTAATGAACTGATTTTGTCAGTAACACAAACACAAGGAGTAGTGTGCTGTTACCTTCCAGAGAGATAACACATCCTGTCCTTGTTTCCAGGCTACAACGCCCCCTACCTGTCAGTGTACAGTGAGAACGCTGTGGATGTGTTTGATGTCAACACCATGGAGTGGATTCAGACCATCCCTATCAAGAAGGTCAGTGCTGAAGGTTATGAGCAGGTTTAACTAAGACATGAATCAGACACCCCGAGGCCTCTCTGGCTCCACCTGCTGGACTAGAGGAATTCATCCTATTCATTCATGTACAAGGTTCATTTCTTCAGTTGTTGAGAACAGATCATTGATGGATTTCTCTGCCTCCCCTTCAGGTGCGACCACTGAATGTTGACGGCTCTCTAAACTTACTGGGGCTGGAAACAGTGCGACTTATCTACTTTAGAAACAAGATGGCGGGTAAGAATCCACATGTCCCTGTGTTTAACAACAGACAGATAAAAACTACAATCATGCCGAAGAAGAGTGAAGAATTGCTTGATTTGTTATGTGTATATCTCTCAGTATCTGATGATAGTAGACGATGTGTTGAAAGACTGCATTTATTAGAACAAATCAACTTCAGTGGCAGTATGGCGTTTAGCATGCTGTTTAGCATGCTGAAGCACATTTGCAACACTTTGCAGTCTTTGATGTGAACTTGCTCATGGCTTTGTTGTGATCTTCCAGAGGGTGATGAGCTAGTGGTCCCGGAGACATCAGACAACAGCAGGAAGCAGATGGTGCGCAGCATGAACAACAAGAGACGCTTCTCCTTCAGGGTGCCTGAGGAAGAGCGGCTTCAGCAGAGGAGGTATGTTACCTGATACACAAGGCAGCAGATATTTATTCACACTGTTCATCATCAAACAAGGACATTTCCAGCTAGTTCTAGACTCCCTTAATCAAACAGTTTTTGCGGTCTCCTCTTCTCCTCCTGTCTTATTCCTGTCCAGACTTTTCTGCCCTGTTTTTCATTTTTAGGGGGACATTCTTTATCCTTTTTATCTTCAATTATTTCTCCTCCATCTGTTTGTCCACTCTGAGTCACTCCTGCCCTTTTCATTGCCTCTTCTTACCTTTGGTTTGTGTGCTTGTGATTCCAGAGAGATGCTGCGAGACCCAGAGATGAGGAATAAGCTGATCTCCAACCCCACCAATTTCAACCACGTGGCCCACATGGGACCCGGAGACGGCATCCAGATCCTTAAAGACCTGCCCATGGTATACACAGACACACACACACACACACACACACACACACACACACACTGACATAAAAACATACTCGCAGCATCCTAAAAGTGTTCACGGACAGGCACACACAGACACACCATAGATAATACACATAGACCTCTATGTAAAGGAGGCTCCCTGTCTGTCATGTATGTTTGTAGACCTGCTTCTACAGACTCAGCAGTCTGTCCGCTCCAGTCTGTCTCCCCTTGTTGTGTGCTGTAGCATGTTAACAGGCTTTCAGCACAGAGTGCTGCACAGTGTCTGTTATTTGTAAACTAACCTGAATGGCTTAGTTTTACACATAACAAGCTTCCTCACCTGTCCTGCTCCTCATACCTGGCAGTGTTTCCATGGAGACTGTGTGTGTTTCTGCTCAAACATCAGTCCTCAGTCACACATGGGGCACGTCAGTGTTTAGCTTTATGTGCATGTAGGTCCACAGCTGCACCCTCCTCACTCCTGTCCCCTGCACTGCACTCTGTCTCGTGGTGCGTGTGTGTTTTTTTGCTCTGTGCGTGCTTTAAACCAGAACGTTCGTGTTCAGGAGAGCCGTGCAGGCTTCAGCGGGTCGGTCAGCATCCCCTCCATCACGAAGAACCGGGCTGAGCCAGGCCGCTCTATGAGCGCCAGCAGCGGACTAGGAATACGTGAGTATCAGAGCCTGAGAACTCTGCAGTGAAGCTTTTTCAGCTCATGTTTGGTGCCCCTCTCTGACCTCCTCTTCCTCCTCTTCCTCTATCTTTCTCCCCTCAGGCTCGTCCTCTCAGAACGGCAGCGCTCTACGCAGAGAGCTGTCAGGCGGGAGCTACAGCTCCAAACGGCAGACCATGACCTCTCCCTCTGAGAGCTCCCTCTCCTCAGGTGGAGGCATGGACTGTGGTGACGCTCCACTCTCACAGTTTGACAGAGAGGTCAGTATGAACACGGAGCATACAGCCTCATGTGCGGTTGACGATAAACATGAAAAGATTTATGTTAAACTCTTTTCTGTTAGAGGGCTGAGTTTGATTTGATCAGCCTAACCTTTCTTTTCTTATTAACTTCACTTCCTGGTAGTGTTTGGTTAAATCAAGGCAAACTGATTGTTGTGTAGCCTCTTCATAGATCTGTTACTGGATTTATGTCAACCTGGCATCAGCTTTGTATGAGCCAGTCCAAATGCACATCCTGATTGTTTCCCTGCTCTGCATTCTGAAGCTTGATATGAAATGATCTCATGTTGAAAAAGAGAAATGACATTGTTCCCCTTTCAAGAACTCCTCCCTTTATCCCATCCGTCACAAACATCCTCACTTGTTGGGGGCAAGCCTCCCTCCTCATCCCACCTCTCTGACAGTTTGCTTAGCTCCCCGTGATGTCAGCGCTTCATAGTGAACACACACGCGGCCCGCTGAGGCCTAGGGCCTAGGGACAGCTCCTTCCTGTAGACTGTTCCCTTGTTATCCTGCCGTAGCGTTAGCTCAGGCCAGTTTGAAGACATGTTTGAAACCTCCGGTCGGGGTGGTGTTTGGTTAGAATCCTGCCAGTGTTGGTCCCGGCTCATAAAACTAGCTCCCCTACCCTCCAAAAGTCTGTAGCTCCCCTACACAAACAAAACCACTAAGATCAAACAGTAAGTACAGCAGCCTTTGTGGTTCTGGGCACCTTTTACCTCTACCCATCCACCCTCAAAGCGCCCGCCATCCCCCCTGTGGCTCCCCATTCTCATAGCTCATAAGCCTGGAGGCTGTCAGCTCCATTTCGCCCCATGTTGCCCCATTCCTCGCCTCCCTCCACCCTCACCCAGCTGTGCCTGGCCCCTCCCTGCCCCTACCCCAGCATGTTGTCTGTGGGCTGGGCGCTGAGTCTGAACTCTCCTCTGCAGTGGCAGGCAGTCTCACCATCGGAGAAGACCCCTGATCTGAAAAGGGCTTTAAGGACCCTGCTTAGTAAGATGAAGGTAATGTCAACAGCTGCAACTACCGCACCAAACATACACCTAAGAGCATCGTGTCACCGAACATGCACCCACATGCAAACACACACAGTGTCCTTTCAGTGTTTACAAGCAGACACGTTAGCATGAGGTGCATTTGGATCACATAAAAAAAACTCAAGTCATGTGCTGTAAACTGAAACGTCCCACAGTCCCTCGCCGCACCATTTCAGCCCCGTCATGTCAGCAGCGTCTGATGGCTCGTCACATCTTTCACCGGAGCATCAGCTGCACCATCAGGCTGGCTTGTCATTGTTTATGAGTTGCTGAGTAAATGGTGCAAAGCTGCTGATGGGCCATTCTGCATACCTCTTCCCAATGCTGCCCACCAGCCAATCACAGAGCATGTCTGCTTCCTCACAGCTGCCAGAAACCTGCCCATGTTTTTTCTAACAACCAGAGGGATTTATGATTTATGATTTATGATATGATATATGATATATGATATGATATACACTACTCTCTGCAAAGATGAAAACATCACCTGACAGTGAAAATAAATTACAAACTGAACAGCCATAAATCCCCACAGGTGTTTCATATAGAGTTAACTCTGTTGCCAATCTGTGGTTCAGATGACATCAGAGGCAGACCACCTTGAACAAAACGTCTTATTAAAAAGAAAAAAAGCTGGGCAGTGCTCCACGAACTCTGCAGGAGTCATATATGTAGCCTTGGAAAGAGCTCATATATGAAAACATACAACTGCCTTTCTACGTGACTCCTTTAAGGCTTCTGAGTGTGGGTGTGTGTGTTAGAAACAGTGGCAGTTGTAGGTTTTTCACTGTACAAAGCTGAGTGTGGATGTGTGATGTGTTGTAGCTTCACAGTGTGTTTCACTGCAGCTATATATGTTAGATTTGAGTGTGCTTCTTGGTGTTTTGTTTGCACAGTGTGTGTACCTCAGATCCCAAACAGGTACTTTGTTAGAAGAACATCAGCGCTCTTTAGTTGCGTGTTTTACACTTAAGAGTCTTTAAAGTTGCTGTTAAAGCTTTAATGAATAGTATAAATGTAGAGATCTTACTTAACTGTGCTGACAGATAGCAGTCCCTTTGTGCAGAATATTAGTGCTGTAAAGCTGAATGCCACAGGGACTGATATAAACACTAATTAGCATCCCTCTCATCTTCTTCTTTAAAATATGACAGTTCTTTTTGTACACTTGTACCATATTGAATCATCACCGCTCTGATCATAATAAGGATTGTACAGCAGATTCTTGCCAATACACAGCTTTAAACAGCGTCCTTGTATCAATCAATCTATCAGACTTTATTTATAAAGAACTTTTCATACAATGACATTGTAACACAAAGTGCTGTACATAAAAACAACTTAAAATACAATAAATTAAGAAAAAGATATAAAAAAGACCCCCCATCCTAAAAGAAAATGAGATGCTACTGAAAAACTAAATAAATAATATAAAGTAAAAGAAAAGAAAATGTGACAAACATTTGAACTAGATAATAAATACAAAAAAAATCCATCAATAAATAAAATAAAAGGTGACTAAAATTTGAACGAGATAATAAATAAATTAATTAATTAATTAATTAATTGATAAATTAATAGGATACAATGAAATTAAATAAATAAATAAATAAATAATTAGATAAATACCTACATCTATGAATAAACAACATAAAATGGAACGTGACTAAAATTTGAACTGCATAATAAGTAAATAAATAAATGAATAAATAAAGTAGGTGAAATAAAACTGTTGTAAAAATGAAACTCAGTTAAAAGCAAGACTAAAAAGGTTGGTATTGAGTTTGCTTTGTATCAAAGACAAACTCTTTTTTTTATAGAGCTCGTGTGATTAATACTAGCTTTCAATCAGAGTACATTGTTTCTGTGCTGGAAAACCACACAGTGTGTATCTGAACATAAGTCCTTGTTGTAGGTTTCTCCATGTTATTGATGTATAACATACGCAGCTCTAGGTATTGTTTGTGAATATTTTGGTGTTTAATTTCCCCCTATAAGGACAATACAAGTGATACTGTATGTTTTATATGGTCTGAAGTGAACCCACCCCCACCCCGTCATCCAGCCTGCATGTTTGTTTCCCCTCAGCTGATCATCTCGGTCAATTGAACGCTTCATCTTCTGATGGTGTGGAATGTAGTGGAAGACGAGGTGGGGGCGGGTGAAGGGGGGGTCCACTCTGTCTCTTCTTCATCAGAAAGATCAATAAAGAAGAGGCAGAGAGGAGATAGACTATATTGATTATGTTTTAACAGTCTGGACTGAAGTCATCACAAAAACAAAACTTAGCTGCAGCGTTCCTGGCTTTGAATCACATCACTCTCACACACGCCTTCAGCTGCTCCTTACATCATCTAATTATCTCCTCCTCCTCTCCTCCTTCAGGACTCGGACTCTCCCCGGCACTCCACAGCCTCCAACAGCTCCACCTTCAGCAGCCCTCCCAGCCCGGCCTCCCCACACAAGACCAAGTCCCTGTCCCTGGAGAGCACAGACCGAATGGGCTGGGACACATGAGCCTCCGCCGGCCTCTCACCCGTACCAACCCCGCCCATCCAACCACCTCCCGACAGCACAGGACTCCACAAACCCTTCCCTTCCTCCCCCACCGCAGCCTCTTACACGCCCTCTGAACGCCCTTACCCCCCACCCCCCCCCTCACTGCCCAGAGAACTGCACCTCCTGATGAACATGTGTATCATTTTACAACCTCACTTTGTCTCATCCTCCTACAAGACGAGGCAGGAACACTACAAACACAGCCTGTCTCCTCATCGAGGGAACCTGAGGGGAATGTTGTCCAGATTTAGTGGTAGTGTACGTGTGGGGGGCTAATGTTCGAGGGTGCGAGTGTGTGTGAATGTGTGTTTGAGTGAGACTGTATGTGCCTGCCAGCGTGTGTATGCATGAGTTTTCAGTGAGGGCATCTGATATAGGAATAAAAAGCTCCCGGTTCTTCAGCAGAAACATCAGGCTTCACTGACACGACTCTGTCCACGACCCCCCCGTCAAGATTCATTCAGAGACTCCGACACCTCACCATGCAAGAAAAACAGAGGATGATTAGAGAGAGATGATTTGTACTTGTACATAGGACCCTTTGGGTTTTAGGGGGACGATATTTTAATTTATTTATCATTCTTAGACGAGGAAAGGGAGGCTCGCTTCATGGCCTAAATCAGACAGGGGGGGTTTCAACCCCTCCTCTCCTCCTTCAGTCGTTTCTCTTCGGGTGCTGCAAAATCAGAAAATGAAAAAAAAGAAAAGTGAGAGAAAGAGGAGTTTATCTTTTTCTTTTGCTCGTGATGCAAAGTGCAGAGACTTCATAACATGTTTTATTTTGACCGTCAGCGAACGGCTATAGACAGCGACATCATCACCACAGCTACTCTCTCCCTCATTGGTCCAGTGTGAGTGACATCATCACGTGTCATCCAGTATAGTGTAACGTCCCACTTTGCTGTACAACCAAACCGACGGACTCACAGGTTCCCATCACTGTACATACGTTCAAAGTAGAGAGTAATATATGATAAGACATGGGGAAGAAAAGGATCCTCTGACTTGACTTTTCCTTTGTGTTTGTTTTCAGAGTGATTTGGAGTTGTATTCACACAAAAGCCATTTTAAACCACTTTTCAGTTTCCTTTTTTTTACTGATCGGTTTTAGATTTGTTTGTTTTATATTTGATGTATGACACATTGAGTGGTTTTGCTTTTATTTTTTCCTCCCACTCTGTTTGCTTTGGAGTGAAGAGACCTCATGTATGGATCGACACTACTGCCCAAACTGTAGAGTGAACACGTCACACATTTATCCACACGCACGATGAGGAGGTGTTTTTTCAGCAGATGCCTTTTGCTCCTCCTGAGACCGTGAGAGGCGAAGCGGCTCTGATCATTTAATCCACATTTAACCTGTGTGTTCCTGAATTGGCTGTGGTTACCTGAACGGAAAGAGAAGTCCTTCCACTGCGCTCGATTTAACCAAAAAAACGGAGAAGAAGAGGGAGACGTAGGGACGTAGTTTTTTCTTTCTGACAGACTTCTGTAAACTCTGAAGGAGGTTTGGTCCTTCTAATCAATACAAAGTGATATTTGTAAAAGCTCTTGATTAAAAAAAACACTATGATGAGAATGTAAACACTTAAAAGCTGCCAGAAAGTCAGCACTTGGTATTCTTATCTTGATGAACTGCATTTAAAACGACCTCAGTGTGATCCATTATTTTTCTTCCACATGAACAGGACTGGATGTCTAATCCCCCTTCCAGGCAGGTTTCTTGTTTGGCTGCATGTTAATCTTACTGTGTGGCAGCTCATGGCTGCAGAGCGGGACATTCAAAGCCAAAAACCAGTTACCTCTGTTCATTTAGCTCAGTTTACACACAGATCTAAAAGCATTTAAGGATAGGAGTCGGTGACGGGGCAGAACGAGGTAAAACTGTAAGGGAACAATATGCACAAAGCTGTAATCTGTTCTGATGTGAAACACTAACTATACTATGGTATTACGTGTAAGACGTACACACATGCTGTACTCTGGTGCAGGTCTTTAAGGCGTCTCCTCTGTAGGATGAAGGCGTCGAGTACAGAACGGCGTCCCAAGTCAGAAGTCTCCTTTTTGTTTGAAGGGAAACAAGAATATTGTTGGTAGTCATTCCTGCAGATTTCCCTGATGAAATATAGCAAAGCGACGTTGAGCGGCCCATTCCAAGTATTTTTTAGTATTCCATTTTATATAAAGAGAGAGGGAGAGGGCTGGAGAGCCACAGTGAAGCTCAATGGTTTTATTCCAAACACCTCTGAGGATCTTTTAAGCTCGTGAGTCTCCTTCGTTCCTGCTGGAGTTTATCTGTAGAATGTATTAGGTGGTGGGGAGAGGGACTGTCTTAGCCAGGTGTTTTATTATTGGCCAATATTGTACAGAAAAGCTGATCCCAGACCCCCCGGTTTTAGGACAGGGGAAGAGAAACTCAGGAAATGTCAGAACCAATGATTTATTTTCCTTTAGACGGTTGTACGTGTTTTTGTTTGACGGATGGATGGCTGGAGTGAGTGAGGGACAGAGGGGAATCAGGCTGTAGTGTACAGTAGATGAGAGCCAGGTGGGGACAGTAGAAGAAGAAGAGGTTGCGGGAACAGAAGATGTAAAAAGATGAAATGATTCTGGGGTGAAAGGTGACCTGTGCTTGGAAGGCTGAGGTGCCACAGTGGAAACATTAAAGAGGAGGAAAATCTCAAACATTCAAACGCCTTTGCATTTCAGTGAGGTCTTATCTACAGTACCTTCTATATTATTTTGCTCTTTCATATCATATTACACTTTGGTTTTTTTTCTAGGATTGCTTTGTAATAATTTGTACAGTTTTGCATGTTATAGATGTAATCATTTTGTTTTTCGGTTTGTTGTTTTATTGCTCCTTTTTGAACGGTTTGGGCGTTTTACTGAGGATAACCCACTACAGGTGATGTAGATTCTTTTTTGCACAAAAAAATATTTAAGGTGTAAGGTCAAAACAAAAAAAATTATGTATGGAACTGGCTGCCACACTTATGTGGAGAACTCATTATATTAACCTGACTCCGATGTATTTCAATAAAGCGGAGGGCTGTTACAAATACAAACCAGTGTGTGTTTTTATTTTACTTAAAAAACTTTATTACAAATCGACAAAGAAGTTCAAACTTTACATCTATACACAAGTTCATTCTGCACTAGAGGGAACGCTGCGCTAACATTTTACATACGCTATACAAATAAGGACACATTTTAAACAGGACAAACTACTCCCACTAATGTAAGTGTGCTGCTTTCTATGAAACTGATCACGTGTGTTCAGACAGAGAGAAGCAACTGTCACCTCGCATGCAAATTCAGCCCTGCTGTTTGACTACTCTCCAAAACAGCCAGCACACTGACTGTTCATTAGCTGTGTGTGTGTCTGTGTGTGTGTGTAAAATAGTGATATGACTGTTTATAAAGCGCTCTCTCTAGTCTGACCACTCAAAGCGCTTTCATATACACTACCAGTCAAAAGTTTGGAGACACCTTCTCATTCAAGGGTTTGTATTTATGTTAATTATTTTCAACACTGTAGATCAAAACTATGAAAGAACATATATGGAATTATTTAATGAACAAAAAGTGTTAAACAAAGCAGAATATGTTTTATATTTTAGATTCTGTAAAGTAGCCCCCTTTTTCCTTCATGACAGCTTTGAACACTCTTGGTATTCTCTCAGTCTGCTTCATGAAGTGGTCTCTTTTTTGGAATGAACACGTGAGCCTTGTCAAGAGTTCATTTTTAATGTGTTCTTAATGTGTTTGAGACCATCAGTTGTGTTGTTCAGAGGTAGGGTTAGCACACAATGGATAGCCCTATTTGACTACTGTTGTAATCCAGATTATGGCAAAACCAGATTATTTCATAGTTTTGATGTCTTCAGTATTAATCTACAATGTAGAAAATAATTAAAATAAATGAAAACATTGAATGAGAAGGTGTATCCAAACTTTTGACTGGTAGTAAACATGTCACATTCACTTATTCACACCACTCACACACTGATGGCAGAGGCTGCTGTGTAAAGCACCATCAGATGTAACTCATGTCATCCACACACCCCTGACAGAGCCACTTGGGGCAGTTTGGGGTTAAAAGTCATGACAAAGGTCACTTCGGCATGTGGACAGTGGGACCCGGGATCAATCCCTCCACTTTCTAATTGAGAGACGGCCTTCTCTACCACTGCGCCACAGCCACCCCCTGTATGTGTGTGTTCATAACCCCTTACGTGTTTTATATCACGTGTTTCCTCACACTCGTGTCTTTTCGTTGCCTTGAAGTGAAATCACAGTGTCTGTTAATACTCTGAACTTTCCATCTGAACACAGTCATAAGGCAGGAGTTTGGATTCAGCTGTTGTTCTAGTATTTCAGCCCTTTCATTCTAGCTCACCACATTCCTCTAATTTCCTCCTCTAATGATGTACATTAGCACACTGACGCAGTGAAGTCCATCAGTATTAACAAACAGCTTTAAAAAGACAAGGCTAGTGTTCAGTCTTACACCTCATGTGACCTCTGATCTTAAGTCTGACATTTGGAGTTGAAATGTTTTTATAAATAAAGGGTTTGATGCTGGTTGAGTAAAAGTACCTAAGACATTTTGAAAATAATGGAGGTGTGACTGATAAAAAAAGACCCTGCCTCCTCTCTCCACAGTGCTGAGAGGTTCAGACTGGAATGAAGGATTGTAAAGTCTGACATCCGTGGTTCAGATCCTGTTCAGAGTCTTTTATACAAACAAACACAGCACAAGCAAACAGTTCAGTGCAGTCTGTCAGCATTGGTCACATTTTCTTCTTGATGTAGGTCCTCTCAATCCAGTGAACCAGGCCAAAGTCTCTTGAGCTTCAGTTTTTGGGACCAGCTCAGGTTGAAGCTGAGAGGACTTTGAAAGGCGTCCGTCCAAACTCCGTCCTCTTCATTTGGCTGCTTGAGCCTGGTTCTTGTCTCTTGGTCAGCACACCAGAGCACTTTGATGCTCCCAAAGTCAACATAAGTGGATGATCCACACACAGTGTTTGCTACTCTTAACTCTGTCCATCCTCCTCGGGCTCCTCACACATTCTTTCCCTTCATCCTCAGAAGTCTCCTGAAAGAGAAGATCACTCTGTGATTACAGTTTGTGTTCAGGCCGTAGCTCCGTCCTCCTCCAGAACCCGGTGAATCCCGTTCCCGTGGCCGCCCAGAATGGCTTGGGTGGTGATACTGAGGTCTCTGACACTGCTGTGCCGCGACTGGCTCTCCAGCCGCTGGGTGGAGCCGTGCCGTGATAGGCTGTCCAGGCGGTTGGTGCTGCAGTGTCTGGACTGTGATTGGTCATTGAGGCGAGGCATGCTCCCGTAGGGCAGCCGGTCGTCTAAGGCTCGGAAACTGGAGGCTGTGTACCTGATGACGAAAAGAAGAACATGGATGTGAGGAGGTGGACTTCCTGTAGAGTCCTGGAGAGCAAAGAGTGCACAGAGAAAGACCCACCTGCCGTCTCGGGAACGCTTCAGGCTGCCATGGTAGCTGCTCATCTTGGAGCGTGCACTGCGGACAGACCCTGCGCGGCTGGTGCTGGCACTGGGCGGCTCATCCAACATGGCCAGGTGTGTAGATGAGGCATGGGTGGAGGTCCCCTGGGTGGACGTGCCGCGTGACTTCCTCACGATGGGGGTGTTGGGGTCCCTGAGCAGCAGCTGGGCGAAGTCAGGCTCCTGCAGCACCTGTCGGCTCTCGTTGACCATCCTGCTGCAGCGGGGGAGGGAGGAGCACGGAGCGGAGGAGCAGGAGAGAGAGGAGTTGGGGGGAGGCAGAGAGGGCAGGGAGAGTCGTAGGAGGGTGGGGAGGGAGAGAGGGAAGGCGGCGGGGTGGTGGCAGTGGTAGAAGAGGATGGAGGAGTGTGTGGAGCAGGCGGTGGGAGAGGGGGTTAATGCTCTGAGTTTGGATGGGAGGGGGATGAGCGTAGAGAAAAAATCTTGCAAAATCTTTAACTTCTGTCAAAAGTGTCACATTTTATCTCTCACCATCAGTAAGTGTTCCGAAGATTAAATGTTTATGTTACGGTTGTTTTGTCCTTCACAACAGTCGGAGCTGAGTCTAAGTAATCATGACAAACTGTTTGATACTTTACTAATTAAATACTTAGCATCAGAGGCTAAAAATATCACATTAAGAAGATGTGTCATGTCATCAGAGAGTGCAGCTCCACAGACATTAAGACATGAACAGCGTCAGTGTGTGTGGAGGACATACTCTTTGCGTCTCTTGCCGTGGAAGAAACTGGCCCACTCGAAGCACGTCTTCTTGCTGCCCACCCAGAACACAGAGGGGATCCCCACGATCAGCATCATTAGGTACTTCAACAGGAACACCACCAGGTCTGGACGGCTGGTACGCTCCACCTGAAGGAAACACACAGAACATGGTCACTGGGATGTAAAGAGTTGTGTGTGTGTTTGATTTGATTCTGCAGGAGGAGAGGAAATAGATGAAGTACTGAAGCTTTGTGGCTGATACACCCACATCCCTTCGATCCTGAGTATCTACAAGGCAGGAAGCTTGCTCAGGGAGGAGGGTGGATCACAATGATGCAAAGTAAAAAACTGTTTCATCTTTTCCCTCATTGAGACGAGCACAGAAACACTTGATACGCTTTTAAATATCAGAGAAGGAAGACAACACTGAGGAAAAACTGCTCTGTCATTATGTCAACAGCAGCATTCAACAGACTAATTAAAGTTGTGTGTGTGTGTGTGTGTGTGTGTGTGTGTGTGTGTCTACATCATCACTGACAGCTTTGCTCTAGGTGTCAACAGCACAGCAGCCGACACACGGTCAACAGGATCCGACTCAGCAGCTGATTGTTGTATTCGCTTTTCATCTGCTTTATGTCAGCGAGGATAAAAATACAATTCCAGTCATTAACTGGACACAAAAAAACCCCACATCTCCACTGAGCTGCTTCTCCCCCGTGAGTCAGAGTGAGGTCATTTCATCCTGCAGATGTTTAGGAGACAACAGAGCAGCAGGACTCTGTGCAGAGTCACTGCACCGCTGCTCTCTGTCGTAGCAACAGCGTTACAGCTGGCACTCACTGAACCACGGAAATACTATCCTGCTCTCTTCCTCTCTTCCTCTACACACACACACGCACACACACACACATACATACTCGTGCACTCACGTAGTCACACACAGATGCAGTCATGATGGCCTCATTATGAGTGGGCCGGACAGACCCGGAGGCTCAGCAATCCGCAGATACACTCGTTACAGCGGAGAGATGAGAGATGAGATGACTTCAGCCAACATGCTGGCTGCTGGCTGTGTGTCAGAAGTTCTGCTGCTCGCTCACAGCAGCTTCAAGCTCCACTGATGAACTCAGAATAGCTGTAGTAGCCTACAACTAGCTTTAAGACTGTAAACATTGGACATCGCTTGTTCTTTTGAGTGCTCTCATGTGGATTTAGTCCTTCTCTGTGTGTGTGTGTGTGTGTGTGTGTGTGTGTGTGTGTGTGTGTGTGTGTGTGTGTGTGTGTGTGTGTGTGTGTGTGTGTGTGTGTGTGTCTTTCTGTGCTGTGGAGATGAAGGGTCGAGCATCTCTCAGAAGCTGCTCAGCAGAGTCTGAGCCTGAGGGAAAGCTCTTAAGATAAATATAGTACGGCACTTTAAGTCAATACTGAGCATCAACACATAGCTTTGACTAAGTGTGTGTACTCTGTGTGTGTATGTACTCTGTGTCTGTGTGTACTCTGTGTGTGTGTGTGTGTGTGTGTGTGTGTGTGTGTGTGTGTGTGTGTGTGTGTGTGTGTGTGTGTGTGTGTGTGTGTTTGTGTGTGTGTGTGTGTGTGTGTGTCCTTGGTGATGGGGGTGAGATGGACTCTGTGTGATTTTACTCGGTGTATGATAGCAGCAGAGTGCTCAGCTGTGCAGCACATGAAGCTTGTTTGCAGTTGTAGATCTGCTGTAACTCTGATGCTGTGCAGCTTGACCCCACTGACCCACACTCTGCAGCAGAAACACACACAAACACACACAGGAATACACACACAGGATTAATACACTGCTCTCTTACACAATGCAGTGTTTACGGGACAGATTAAGAGCACAACTGTGGTCTTAATTCAGCGCTTTCACTTCTCATTGCTTCTCTTCCTGCAGAGCATCATCAAAACAGAGGTGTTTCAGTGATTTCTGCTTCCAGTTACTGACTGATGCAGGTCATTTCTACACATACATGGAGTGTAGATGGTGTTAAAGTGTGAACAAGAGCAGTTAGCCAAAGTTAGAAATCCAGAAGACGTTATTAACTGAAGTTTGTTGGTGTTCAGGAGCATGGACAACACACAAATAGGGTGCAACACTCTGCAACACTGCACATCTACAGCCCCCCTGTTCACAATCAAGCTATTCTTCTAGCACACAAGGTAGGAGTGGATACACAAAGGAACGCTCACACAGGAGGTGATACCTGGCTCGGAGGAACAGAGAACACTTGAGAGTAATCTGAATTATTAACGGCTCCATAGATGAGACTCACACTGTGTGCTGCTGCAGGCTGCTGCAGAGCTGCTGGAAACACCCGCGCTTGATTGTCTCATTAATGACCACTGTGTGAGTGAGAGCATGCATGTTGTGTTTCAGTGAACGGTATCTGGTCTGAACTCTCATGATCTCGGTGTGCTGCTCTCTGATGTCTCTGTGTGTAAACACATCTGGTAGTTATCTGTACGTTCACAGATGTTTTCTCCTCCTCAAGCTTCCTCACAAAAAATGCTGTTGTACATTTAATGTTTGTGGACGTAAACTGAATAAACGCAGAGATGTTTGAAGCTGCAATAAGAATCTCCAGCTGTCTACATGCAGGTTAATGTTGTGTTGTTTCTGATGATTACACACACATGAACATCCAGCGGACAGGTGTGATGAGTGAAAAGATGACATCATGTCATATCATGAGATCTAAAAGCTGTGCTTAGTTAAAAAATTGGGTGAAAAATGATGCCACATTTTAAAAAGCAGAGAATTTAACTTTATTCTACATCCACACAGTTTAAAACAACACATCTTATTTATTTGTATCTATTTGTTTTTTATTTTTCTACTCAGTTTTAGTGCATTTATTTTATCTTTAACTTTTATCCTTACTCTTTTTCATGTATTTATTTGAACTTTTTCAATTCTTATTGTTATTTTGATGCTTTCATTTATTTTTAATAACATATTTTATTGTTGTTGGTGTGCATTAATCTCTGCTTCAAAATCCATCTTGTGTTTTTTAATATGTAGTATGTTTTGTCAAGGGCTGCACGGTGGTGCAGAGTGTAGCTCTGCTGCCTCACAGCAAGAAGGTTCCTGGCATGCATGGGTTCTCTCCGGGTACTCCGGCTGCACAGTCCAAAAACATGCTCTCCAGATTAATTGCTCACTCTAAATTACCCGTAGGTGTGAGTGTGTGTGTGAATGGTTGTCTTTCTTTCCATGTTTGCCCTGTGATAGGTTGGCGACCTGTCCAGGGTGTACGCTGCCTTCTGCCCAATGTCAACTGGGATAGACTCCAGCCCCCGTGATTCAGTCAGGGTTGGATGTTTTTCAATATTTTATTTCAGTTTTTTTTCTTGTATTCAATCACTGTAAAGCTCTTTGAATTGCTTTTATAAATAAAGCTTCACTGATTGATTGATTGATTGATTGATTGATTGATTGATTGATTGATTGATTGATTGATTGATTGATTGATTGATTGATTGATTGATTGATTGACAGCAGACAGAGAAGCAGCCAATCTAAGCTACTGCAAACATGTAACAGCAAAACCAAAAATTGCCTTAATTTAGAACTTAAAACCTGTCTGTTTGGGTCTTAATCTGAAATCTTTTCAGGCAGAGGAACCAAATCACATAATAGTATATATTTGTTCAACACTGTGCAGCTCTTTTAGCACTGTTCAGTGAGGTGTGTTTACCTGGTAAGGACAGGGGATGTGGTAATCTCTACACTTCTCCTGGACCCAGGTGGTCTCCCAGATGGCTCTGTAGCTGTTCTCATAAAGGTAACAGCCCAGGACAGTGATCAAAGGGACCAGGTAGAGCACAGAGAACACAGCGATACGGATCATGAACTTCACCAGCTTCTCCTGGTTCTCCTTTTCCAGAGGGATCTCCATGCGGACCCTGTTCAGTGCTGCGATGCCGGCCAGGAGCAGCGCCACACCGACCTAGGAAAAGAGGGATGAGGGATCAGGGTTACTGTCTTGCACAACAGCTCAGATGGTAAAAAATGTCTAAGTTGTATCTGTTAGCACTCTGATACTAGATACTCTTGACTGATTTTAAGAAACTACAACCTCTATCACAAAAAAAGCAAATAATAATGAATCAAATTTCAAAAATGCTCTTATGAAAGTTAAACTCAAAGTTTTGAGGCCTCAATACAAAGAAATATTGCATGCTCATGTAGCATCTCAAGTGCACAGTAGTCTATCTCACCACAACATCGAGTCCCAGTGGAGCCAGCAGGAACCATCGCAGGGCGGTGATGTTGTACAGCCCCACAAAGCAGACCCCGCTCATGCTGTCCCCCTCGATCTTGTTCATGGCCAGAAGGGTGACCGTCAGGACTCCAGGGATACCCCAGGCACAAGCGTGGAACAGGAGGGCCTTCTTCTCTATAGCCTCGCTGCCCCACTTGGGAACAGCAGCCAGGAACCAGGTGATGGTCAGGATGACCCACCAGACACTGCCAGCCAGCGTGAAGAAATACAGCACCATGAAGAGGAGGGTGCAGGCCTGAGACAGAGAGTGGAGGCAGAGATGGTGGATCAATACAAATACAGACAGTTAAAAGAAAACAGTATAAATGTAAAGGTTCGTGTCCAGTAAAGAGTGTCGGACCTTGTTGTGCGAGCCTTGTGTCACAGTTGAAGCTCTAAACTTTCCAGGACTTGCTGCATTACATGAAACTCTGTCCTCCAACAGGAAACCGAGGAAGAACACCAGAGACACCATCATGTAGCACACAGCGTAGAATATGATCGGACGCTCAGGATAGCGGAAGCGTGATACGTCGATGAGGAAAGTTAGGAAGGTGAAGAGGGTGGCCGACAGACAGACGATGGACACCACCCCGATGAAGTATCGGGCAAACATCAGCTCCTCCCTCGTGAAGTACATGTTAGGACAGGGAGGTGAGCAGTCTTTGACCCCCATGAAGGAGTACCCCAGCTCAGGGTCGATCTTGAGCTCTCTTGGACACCAGAAGCCGTAGTCTCGCTGCACAGAGGCAGGGGAGTCAGTGGTGTCTGAGACCGGCTGCAGATCTACGCGACGGGGGTAGGGCTCGTCACAGTCTGGGAACCTGGGAGAGAGAGAAGAGGAGCTCAGGGTTATTTCAGCTGTCAAGACTTTAAGAACAAGTTACATCACTGCCAACCGGCTACAAGAGCATTCCTGAAAAATAATTAAGACTGATGAATTCATGTTTCTACCTCGCAGGCAGCTGCTGGTAACACGTAACAGGATTAAAGAACAAATCAGACCTGCAGAGACTTGACTCATAATCTATCCTCATGATCATTTAAGGTTTGATTTTCAAAGTAACTTCATCACTGCACTGTTTTTAAGCTGAAAACAACTTTTATGTAAATCCTGAGGGTATTTTTCTCTTCTTTATCAACCAGTTTTTAAATGCATCAGTCTTGCTGCTGCCCTCCACTGCTCTCACTAAAGAGGGGCTCTGTTCATTGGTGCAGCAGGAGGTCAACTGAATCCATGAGAGGAAGAGTTATTGCTGTTGTCCCAACCTGTTGCAGTCCATCTCCTGCGGCCAGCTGACACCAAACATGTCCATTAGTTTGTAGCAGTCGCTCTTGGCCTGCAGACACAGGCGGCGGCAGGGCAGAGTCATCCGGCCGTACTCTGTACACACCGGGACATAGAGCGCACACAAGAACGTCCTGAGCTCAGGAGAGCACTGCAGGTTCACCATGGGATGGAAGGGCTGCAGGTGGAGACACACAGAGAGACATTTAAGTGGATTTAGACAGAGAAGGCAGGATAATAACACGTTTGTTTGTGACTGTCAGTTTGTAACGGAGGACTACGAGGGCCCAAGAGGGGCACAATGAGATCAGTGGAGCATGTCTCTGACCGTTTCTGGAGATGAGTCCATAAAAACAACTCTGGCCTCTTTCCCAATAATCCCCTCTCCCCCCCATGATTTGAAACTCCCCCCTTCCGCCGGCTCCTCGCTCCTTCTTCACTCCAACCTCCAGACAGGACCGCCACAAGCAGGACAACCCCCATTCCTCTTTGTGTTGCAGGCAAGACCATGCTGTGACTGACTGACACACTGCAGCAACATGCAAACACACTCACATAAACGCATCAGCCAAAGAACCACAGGAGTATATTATTAACACCCACATACAGCACAATAATGCTTTCACTCTTATAAACCGAGCCAGGAGGCGTTGTGAGTGCAGGAAGCGTCTGTGGGGCATGTTGTTAATATGCTAATTATTTGCAGGGACAAGAGTGAGAGAGAGGAAGAGAGAGAGAGAGAGAGTGTGTGTGTGTGTGTGTGTGTGTGTGTGTGTGTGTGTGTGTGTGTGTGTGTGTGTGTGTGTGTGTGTGTGTGTGTGTGTGTGTGTGTGTGTGTGTGTGAAACACATATCTCTGAGTCCAGGAGCCCATGGTTACATGTTTCTACAGCATGCATTTGCATACACCTCTGTGCTAGTGTGTGCTACAGAAAGGCCTCAAGCCACACCCTGCTAAGTCAGACACATGCCACCCGCCTCCTCCTGAAATTTAAAGACAGAGGTCTGTATGACAGACAGGGACAGAGAGGGGGAGGGGAGGGGGGAGGACAAGCAGGGGGCAGTTTGTCTCTGAGGGGGGAGGAAATGAAAGCGGACGAGTCACTGAGTGTAAGAGTTTGCTCTGCACCTTCAGCATAAATAACAAATATCCTTCACAAGCTGCTTCTCTGACACCAAAAAGAGGCGGGGCTTAGGACAGCTATCACAGAGCGGGTGATATAAAGCATATGATGCTCAGGCTATATGGACCACTGGGTCTGATTTATTTTTGGGGGTCAGATGAAGCAAAAAAACACAACAGATCCAAGCCACATGTCAAGAAGTCTTAAGATATCAGACTCCTCAGGCTGTCTTTGGGACTTTTTCTGGATCAGAAGTCCCTCCAGAGAACCACATATACAGGATTTCCCCTGATCTTCTCAGCTGTGAGCCACTTTAACTGCTTCCAATCATTAACAGCATCCACCACATGTCTACAGCATCCGTATTTATCCTTTTTCTGACAGCATGTTCGATGTCTTTATAGCTAAAAGGAGCCACATCCCACATCTTCTGTCATCGTCTTATTCATTGGACAATGGGGACAAAAAGCTTTGAGCGTGATCATGCTCTGACTGATCAGGGATGATTGTGTGATGACAAAGGTTAATGTTCACATATGAAACTGATGACGTGCGAATCATATGCACTCTGAAATCAAGAGATCTAATAAGGGTGCTCACACACCAGTCATAACTGAGATCAATCGAGCGGTGGATGGAGTAATCTGTGTACGAATGGAGGCATCACGTTTCACTGAGCATCGATGTACTGTGACAGCATAACACAAGCAATCGTAGAGGGATATTAGGGAGTGATCTTTGGAGCATAAACACAAGTGCTTAGACGGTGATCTGTCCTTAAATGGAGCTATTACTGAAAGTGTATGAGATGAGTCACTCTTTACTGTTGAACGTCTTCAAACAGTACAGACAGACAAACCTTTAAGTCCTGAAGTCCTCACATTGAGGACTGTCAAATTCAACCAAGAGTCAAAAATTTTATGCTTGAGCTTATCATATCATTTACCAATTCACCTCTCATGCTAACTTAAAATGCTGCAAGAAACAATCATTTTCCTTATTTAGGATTCTTTTTAATACTTAAAGAAAAGAAGAAAAAAATAAGTAAAATGTTAGAAGAAATATCCAAAATCTGAGTTGAGACATTCAATGACGTTCCTATCTGTTAGATTAACAGTCTGAAACCCCAAAATATGCAGTTTAAGATCAGTGAGCAAATAAATAATCAGCCTATCGTCAATTTGGAAGCTAGAAATTTATCATTTTTGTTGCAAGGAATTCAGATGCTCAAGTTTTTTCTGGTCATTTTCTTGTCTCCTTTAAATGTATACGTATTCATTATAGCTGTATACTCTACTCTATATATTGTATCGATGCATCACTTTATTAATTCCTTTGTAACTACTATATTTTCTTGTACAATCTTCACTCTGCAGCATTCACTTCACCACATCATTATGGTACATGCTGTGTGTTCTTTTAGCAACCTGATGCAATTTTCTTTGTGCAATAACTTCTCTACTCATAAGTAAGAAGTGTACATACGTAGTGTTCATATACTATATTTTATTTTTTTCCTTTAATACTATTTTATCTCTGTCCTTTGTTGTGAACTGATAGAACATTCATTCAGAACAATCATTTCCCTGTATATAAAGTATATCTAAACGTATCTTCTTCACTCTTAACAGAAAGTTTGACGGTTTAAAAATGATTAGAAAAACAAGTTGAGCTGAACAGTAATGAAAGTTAAAGACAGGCAAACTGAAAAACAAACAATAAAAACGTTGAGCTTAGTGTGAGCAGTGAGTCAGAGAACACCTGAAGCCACACAGAGAGCCGGACTTCAAAGAGCAGCTCCCACACAGCACGGTGGACTGTGATTGACACAGCTGTTGTCAGCAGGATGCTGAGAGTTCACAGCAATTATGAGAGCATTAAAGGATCTGATTGATTTAATACTAGAGAAAACAAAACTCACAAACCCGTCGAGTCCTGTTCAAATGAAGTATTTCATCACAGCCTGAACAAGGTCAGAGACTCAGAGAGGAAGGAAACATGAGTTTGTTCTTTATCAGTCTTTGGGGGAAACTAAATCCTGAATGTGACACCCTCCTGTCAGTCCTGGGAACTAGGTGCTACTGTGCTGCTGATCCTGCGTGTGACTCCCTGCTCTGAGTGCCAGCGTGCAGTCCTGTGACATCTATTATTTCATCAGTGGTGCCCTGTCACTGTTGGTTAACCACAAAGACATGAGCTAATGCAGCTAAAGTGAGCTAGCATCCTCGCCCTCCCTCTCCGTCGTGGTTCCCGGAGGCCTCTGATATGCTCCATAGAACACAATGTTCTACACTTTACTGTACCACACACTGAGAGGCTGAGGGGACGCTTCAATACATTTATAGGTTACACGCAGTCATGATCTACTTGGGGAAACCTCCGCCTCTCTTCGTATTCATCCCTCATCCTTTTATTCATGCTTCCTATTTCCCTATTTTTACGCTCCTCTATCCTCCACCTTTCTCCTCCTGTTCGTACCCCTCCTCCACCTCTTCAGTATCTCCACTCAGCCGTTTTATTACAGTCAACCCATCATGTGAGCCGCAGTGAGAAGGGCTGAGCTCGTGGTGGATGGGACATATGGCTGGTTGCAGTTTATCCAACAGCACCTCACACCACCACACTTAGGCCCAGTGCAGCCCCGGCTCTCTGCAGGGATTTCATGTTAATGGCTACACTGGAAAACAGCTGGTGAGCCCTGGGTCTCGTGAATGGACAGAGGTTTGTCATGGAGCTTTTCAGCCCAGAGCCGGCCTTGTAAGGAAAATCAGGCGTGTAATACACGATCCTGTTGGACGGTGCAGGTCTGCATGAGGGGGGTGCTATGCTAATGTAATTTCAGCTCCTCTCCTGCTGCTCATCATTACACATTCATGGGAGTTAGTTAGGGGATTTTTTATCTCTTGAAATGAGGAATAATATGCCAATGAGGAAAAAGAGCACTCACACTCACAACATGTCAGTCAGAGGAGCAGGGGATTCTGGGACTTCATGAAGACCAACAAACGACTTAAAACAGGAGATATGTGTGTGGGCTGTAGGCTGCTGTGGTTTGCAGCTCTTTGCAATAACTTGTGTAGAACAGTTCTATGTATGGATGTCTTGAAATCCAATTTGTAATACAAAACAATACAGTTTCATATGATCTGAATAACTCCACTTTTAATTCTCTTACATAATAAATAACCTGAGATATGGGCGAGACGAAACAGAGGGAATACCAGCCACAAGGCCCGGGTCTGACCCTTGATTTGCCTGTAGATAATTCTCCTGATCAACACACAGACAGGTCCTGTCACAGTGGATTATTTTCAGTATTATGTCATCATGGCGAGAAGTTGTCTAGATTGATTTCAAAAGGTGTATTATACTTTCAAAGAAAAAATAGATTAAAACAGCACATGACATTTCCATTCCTGTCATGTCTGATATTTTTAGTGGCTCATGCGGAGTATGATCGACACCTTGACTACATTTTGAAGTCCATGTCATAATAATCATTAATAATAAAAAATAAATTTTTAACCTTAAATTTATTTGTAGTTGTATTTCACAGCAGGCTTCATTCTTGGAAGAATAGCAAATGTTGCTAATGGATCTGTGTCTCAGTAATTCAAGAGGAAGGGAGCCATAAAGCCCTAAAGCAGGACCTTTAAACTGAATCAGCTAAATGGAATTCATTTTAATAATCTCTTCTGTTCTTATTTACCTTGCGACACGTCCAAATGTCTGTAAAAAAAAACCCTCTCTTTTCTGCAACAAGGCTTGTTTATTGTAAATACTAACATTCATTAGGTTGGATTCTTTAACTGTTTAACATCTCTGATTCATTCCTAAACATCAGCGGAGCTCTGAGAGTATTATCGTGTAGTGTCCTGCTGACTGTCTTTTGACATCCTTTAATTTAAAACTTGTTTTTTGTTTTATGTAGGTAACTGAAGGACTACAGATGCAATTTTAATCTGCTAATTCCAGCATATTTACATACTGTTGAAATGTTGATTAATGTGCATTGTCCTAATAAAATATATTCCAATCAAATTAAATTGAATAAAGGGTCAACTCTGGCTTCTATTTCAAACTGAAAAAGAGACAAAAAAATATTTTTTAAGGGTAATAGATCATATAAGTATGAGGTTTGAAAAGGTGGACTGATGTTCGTTTATTTAAAATTTAATTCTGCATATTTCTGAATATATTTGGCTGAAAAAACCCCTCTAGTCTTCAAATCTTCAGCCTTTAGAGAATAAAACAGAAGTCAGCCGTGACCTCAGATTCACCCCTCAGCACTTCTGAGATTATCCAGCTTGTTTTGAATCAGATGAAGACCGTCCTCTCTTAAATATTAATTCAGCCTGGTCCAGTGAGGAGCATCAGAGGGGGCCTGTATGAACTTCTCTAATGCTACAGCGATTACTTTTTAATTATGGCTCTCGGTCAGCTGCTCTGATGCTCTGACTGATGAATTGCTGACAAAGAAGCCCAATGTGGCTCACTGCTCTGCGTTATTTGCTCTTCTATAAATACCTCCCAGTCACCTCTCTTCCCATTATCCCCCCCCTCTCCCTCCTCCAGCCCCTCTTTCTCCTGCATTTTCTCCCCCCTTTCTCCTCCTTTCTCCTCTGATGCCACTCCAATTCTCCAAATTTTCAAGCTCAGCACCATGGCGACGAGTGATGCATCACCAGGGAGGAGTTGGAGGAGGAGGAGGAGGAGGAGGAGGAAGAGGGAGGAGAGCAGGGTTCGAGGAGGTCAGGGTGCGGGGCGGAGGGGACCACCTCCCGGGAGGCAAAAAAAAAGCTCTGCTTCTTTTGTTAACAGCACAATTGGGACCGTTTCCTGGGCAACTGGTGAGCCCTGTGTGGGGGGAGGGAGAGGACAAAAGAGGTGAGGAGGGGGGGAGGAGGGGAGCGGGTAAGAGAGTGGGTGAGAGAGTGGGGGAGAGAGGGAGGAGGGATGGGTCAACCGAGTCAGCCGTGTCATTCACCGCCAAGAAATGTTTGAAAACCTTGGGCTTTGACAATGTGTAATGTCCGCGTACACACACTCACACACTCACACACTCAAACACTCACACACACACCCAACAGGAAGGTTGTTGTGGACCAGCGACTCGCTCTCTGGATGTGCTCCTCTTTCAGTCCACTGCCAATAAACACGCTGTTGGACATTAAATAAAACAAGAGGCTCTTTTATAGTCTGGGTCACGCTGGGTAAGAATTATCAGACCATGTTGTGTATGTGTGTGTGTGTGTGTGTGTGTGTGTGTGTGTGCGTGCGTGCGTGCGTGCGTGCGTGCGTGCGTGCGTGCGTGCGTGCGTGCGTGCGTGCGTGCGTGTGTGTGTGTGTGTGTGTTTGCTTAGCTGAGATACATCTTTACTAGCTCACATAATAGGCATGGTTTACTTTTTAGTTCATTGCAGCAGGTTTTAACACACTTACAGCCATCAGAGAGCTTTATCAGCATCTTCTAGAACACACACACACACACACACACACACACACACACACACACACACACACACACACATACACTCTCACACACACACACACACACACACACACACACACACACACACACACACACACACACACACACACACACACACACCTCTCTTTTGCAAACCTATTCACACAGCCTGGGTGGAGTATCTGGGTTATCCTCCACAGCAGCTGTAACATGACACAGTTTATCTGAAAGCGTTGTAAACCTGAGACAGGAGGCCGAGTTAACGGCCTGAAAGGAAAGGAAACGAGTGGAAGTGGGAGAGAGCAGATTGAGAACAGCGCATTGATTAGTCTTTGTGTCACTGCTGTGAGAAACTAAAAAAAACAAACCAGACTAACAACATTGGAGGTTGACCTTGTGCCTGCACAGAAGAACCTGGTCTCTGAATTCTACCAGGGAAACAAAACATGAGATGTTGGATGTCTGCTTTGCTGGCTTGTCTTTGGCTTCATGTAAACAAACTCTGGGATCAATCTGTGATCATTAACATCCTGGGTTGTCTCAGACACTCACTCGACCCATCTGTCTTCATGAGAGTCACGTTTAGCTTCATGCTCCATGCAGATTTTTTTTTCTCTATTACATTTAAAATGTATATTTTTTTTCCCTTTTTTTGATAGGACAGCTGGAGAGTGACAGGAAACTTGGGGAGCAGAGAGCGGGGGAAGACATGCAGCAAATGGTCATGGCAGTGAGTTGCACTGGCGACCTCTGCGACAATGACTATAGCCTCTGCATATGGGGCGCGCATGGACCGCTAGGACATCGGCACCCCTCTTTTACATTTTTTAAACCATAATCTTATCATTTGATTTACAGATGTAGTATTTTCATCAGGCTGTGTGAATAGAGTGAATTTTTGCCAATAGTCTGGTTTGTGGTGCCTTTCTTTTTCTTTGTTGAGCAACAAAATTACAAACTGTGATGTGAACTTCACTGACAATATTCCTCAACTTAAACACTGAAGACATCTGAAAGGAGACGTCAATAAAGCACACAGCCACATTTAAAGAAAGAGTCCTGATATCTAACCGTGTATCATCAGTGAGCTCTGGACCTTACAGTATTAGTTCTGGATGATTCATACCTCTCTCATTGATACACTCTGATGATATCCCACTGCAGCTACAGTAGAGTTAGGATCCATCACTAAAGAAGAGGATTTTCACCACTCTTTTTTGTCTTTCTGTAATGCCGGTCAAATCGGCCACGCTCCCACTTATCTTACGTTCATGTGGCACAGTATCATTGTGGCACAGAAATAGCCGATTCCCAGCCCCGAGGCTGCTGCCCCACTTCAGCTGCGAGGTCATTCAGCGGTCAGCGATGACTGTCTGAGTGAGGATAAACACCCAAACACAGAATCCTGCTTTGAGAAATCGCCTTACTTCTTTTGTTTCTTTACACAGATGTAAAGTGTCTTCTGTGTTTAAGCAATGAAGAATTTTCATTATTTTCTGAATCCAGACAGCACAAATATTCACGTGTCACCACGGCAAAGCTTTGATTCAATGCGGTTATCTGTTTGTTTTACATCATAGTTTCACAAATATTTTTCATACAGCTCATAAGTTAAAGCAACTTAAAGTTTAAAGTGATTCCAAGGCTTATTTCGCCCCCTTTCTCCAGAACTTTAAACCTTAAAGCGACCTTCAGAAGCGAGACGGAGAGAAAGAAATCCAGCAAGACACCACTTCAGGGGGTTTAGACAAAAACGGCAAACACGGCAGGCGTTGGTTCTCGTCCAAGTCCCCGTTTCTCCACGGTGCAGGGCATTCATCATCATTATCATGCCTATTCAGAGAACCTAATTCCCTTTAAAATCATCTGTCAATTCTCATTTGGCTGCTCTCAACATCTTTTAGGCTTTGAATTCTCCCATGAACTGGATCTGGGGCGAGTTATCAGGACAACAAGAGCCAAACAGAGGCGTTGTCTGTGTTATTTGGAACCTATTGGGTTTCCATGTGTGTTATAAACCCAACAAGCAGTTCTGCGGGGCTAAAAGAGACTTAACTGTGGATGCATGACCAATCAAAGTGAACACCGTCTAACCCAGAAGTGCCTCTGTCTGTTCACTTCAACCCACACACTAAGATCAGGGGTAGAAAGCTAACCTGTTCACACAACACAGAGCTGGCAGTGAGAAAACTATCAACAAAATCACATCCTTAAATCTGAATTATTCTCTTAAAATAATCTATAAACGTCGCTCTGTGTGAATCTGAAATAAGAACCTCACAGCGGGTCTAAAGCCGGAGCATGTGAGGGAATAATCTAGACATGGCTGCAGTGTCGGAGCATCTTTCCTAAACACGAGTGCAGCTGTGTTGTGAAGTGATGCTGCGAGCTCCCTCAGTCGGGCAGGGCACGTTCAGAGGTTACATAACCCTGGATTTTCATGCCACACAGCTCCTCCCGCCCTCCATTACTCCCACTCCCTCTCTCTCTCAGTCTGAGTACAGAAGTGGAGCAGGCACAGATGGTCAGCGCGGCTCCTCACTTTGACATCATCACTGTGCGAGGCTGGGCCGGGCCGGGCAGGGTGGGGTTGGGTGGGGTTGGTGGGTGTTGAAGGGTAAAAGTGATAGAGGCAGTGGAGCCAAAGAGAACATAATGCTGAGATAAATATAGATGGATGGACAGATTCTCTTACACTCAGCAGGAAGGAGGGAAGGAGGGAAGGAAGGGGGGTCTGATCTCATGTTTTGGTGCAGTTTGGCCAGTAATTACTCGATAGATTGAGCTTCCCGGAGGATCAGCCTATATAAAGGATGGGATTAAGTTAACGAGGTGATGCATCTGCTCCGTGATTGTGTTTAAATGCCTAACTGGACGTTTCAAAGAGGATAACACAGCCACAACAGTCTGATGCTGTGGCTGCTGAACGTATAGATAATCTGAAGGGTAGAAAACGATAAAAACACGGACTAAACACGAGAATCCGATCCTTAATCCATCAGCTGAACCAAACTGAGAGAGCCAACAGTTTGGTTTCCTAACTACCAGGCTGAGTTGACGAGCCGCTCAAAAGCCTGTTATGTAAAATGGCTCTGGTGTACAACAAATGAAGTGAAGAGTCCCTACATGTTGGGGTAAATCGCTTCGTCTGTCAACAAGCCAGACGTGCTGCCAGCAACCATTTTAGGACAACACGCCCAGTTCAATCAGAGGCGTTTAATAATGCACTGTGCTCACGGCCCCCAGGGACCAGGAGAGGAGAACTTCATCTCTGCTTAATGTGGTGGAGATACTCCCTTTCCCCCAAGCTACAGGAATTAAAGCAGGGTACACTTTATATCACTAACTCTCAGCACACACACGGTTAGCCTCAGTGAGAACTATCCAGACTACTGATGTCCTTACTTCACTAATAACCTTGGTCCAGACCTGACATTACAGACATGTCCGTTGTCCTCAGATGTGTGTCAGTTTCACTTTAGCTCAGTCACAATAATGTTAGTCTAAACAGACAAAGGACAGTGTGAGAGGACTTAAGGAAAATTCGTAGGAAAGGCGGGAGGAGGAAAATATCTCTGCAAAAAAAATCTATAGAACTTAAAATCTTTGTTACTACGACACAACGTCAGAGTGGGAACTGCCAATCCTATGAAACAATAACCTCCTAACAAGAACATGTTGATATGAAATGATCACAAAAAATACAAGGGCCGAAAGACTGCTTAGCTTTCAACTTGTGTTAGCCCAAAATATCCACGCTGAAGATTTGACCAGATCGAATAGTTTAAAGGGACATTAAGCGGGCTGACTTTTGCCCTTTTTAGTGCCCAAAATATCAAATCACTTCTCTTAAAGATATTTATCATATTATTATCAAAATAATACATTTGCGGGCGGCTATTGGCCTAGCGGTTTGGGCGCACCCCATGTCAGCAAATGCAGGTAAAGCTAGGTCTCTCTTTAGCTGTCTCATCTGATATTAATCAAAAATATAACTTGAAAAAAATAACAATAAGTAATAATGTAATAGTAACTGATAGGACTTATATGGTGCTTTTCTGGGTACTCAAAGACGCTTTACATAAAGGGAGAAAAATGAAAATAGAAAATAAATAAAACAGAACAAAGACAGAGGTGAGGAGGGAGTAGAGATTATGTGTTGTTTGCTTTTTTGAACAGGAAGGTCTTGAGGTGGAGTGCCAGACCTATGTGTCACAAATAAGTGACATTTGTTCCGGTGTAAAACAATTACTATAGGTTGTTGCTCATTTTTGTGTGTTATTGAAAAGAAATGGGGAAATTAGTCCGCTCAGGTTAATATTTAGCAGACATTTCAATTTGTATAAAATATATTTTAGTTAGAATCAGTTTGAGGTTGAAAATAAATCAATATTTAATACTAAAGAATACATTTGAAAATGATCTTACATCCAAATGTAGCGTTTTGAAATGTTGATTTTTAACAAACAGTTAAAGAAGTCACATTTATTCTGCAAATATAAAAGAAACTTGCAAAATGAGTTGTAGATTTTTTTTTCTAATTTTCACACTTAAACTGACCAGTGTTGAAATAATTCACTTCATTATTTTTCTATGCACACATATTATATTAGTTACCAGTTTCAGCTGTAGAATAATTATGATCAGTGGAAAGATGCAGGAAACAAGAGAAGAGACAGTAAATATAATATCATATTTCTGTAAAAATCTCCAGAGCGGGATTTCAGAAGACTGGATAACATTTTGTGGAGAAGTTTATAGTTATTTATTTAGCTTTTAAGCAAAATTCTGATTGAAAAATGTCTCTACATAGAAATGATCTGAAGAGTTTCCGCCTTTTTCTTGACACAACTTAAATGTAACATCATGTTCCTTTAAATGTTGCACATTTCAATTTTACAAATGACTATGATCAGGAAAAAGTTAAATTTGCTTTTAAATTTTACACATATCAGACATTAACTACCTTCAGCGTTGCTAAGCTCTTTACGCACTCAGCGATGTTTTGCACGTATCTTACTCTGCGTCAGGTTGGTTCCAGGCAGGAGTGACTGCGCTCACACCGTCACACCATCATACACACACACACGCTGTTCAGGCTGAGAATCCTTAACCAAAAGATCCAAGAAGCTACCTCCACTGTAACATCATTCAAAAGTACCATTTGTTGCCCTTTAACAGTTCTCTTTGTTTTCAGACTTGTGTCCAATGTGAGTTAATCAATGATCATGCACCACCAAACCACCAAAACAGTATGAACCACTCTGCAGGAACAAAGCGAGGAAGAGCGGAGCATCAGAGAGCGGTGGCCGTTCAGCTAGATTTAAGAAAACTGCTTCTGGACAATCCACATTTTCAGTGTAAGACTTAAATAAGTGAGATTTATTTCCACACACATCAGAGACTGCAGAAGCTTCAGTTATTTAAAAACACTAAAAAAATTCAAACATGGCTCAAAGCAAACCAAGTATATGATCACTGATTCAATCCAAAGGTCTGTCTGGATGTTGTTTTTATGTGTTAGTTTGCTAATTTATGTAATCTTTAATTGTTTTATTGTGATGTATGTCTCTTTAAATCTTCCTGCCTATAGACAACAGACGTAAACACAGCCATAAAGCTAACTGCCTGACAGTTGTGTTGTGCAGGACTCTTGTCAAATAAACCAAACTTAGCTAACACACTAAATCTGTATTTCAAATTGTTTATAAAGTGTAGAATCAATGAAGCTTTTGTAATAATTATTATTTTGAGTTATATTTCTTATAAAACATTTACACATTAGTTATCTTAGCAGTAGTGTATAAATTTAAATTAATTTGAGAAAATAAGGATACAATTATATCCTCATTTTTATGCTTGTTGATCTAAGGTACTTTACTTTTACTAAACAACTGTGGTGATTCACAAATCTTTTATAAGTACATGGGTGTAAATGATTTATTACTATCTTTCTGTGTCACTGCTTTCACCCTGATGACAGAGAGGAAACACTTAAAGCAGAACCACAGTATTAGTGTTGATAACCAGCCTTTAACTCAGTAAATCATGAAATCTACTTCATGTTCTTATTTCTGATTATTAGTGAGCCCTATAAAATGAAATCTGTGCATGTCTGTCACATGGCGGCGGTGTACTGTACCTCCATAGCCAGTGCGGCAGTCTGCTGGTCGTAATGGTTCAGTACGTTGGGCATGAAGGTGGAGTTGTAGGACAGCCCCTGGCACATGCGCAGGGTGATAGGCTCGCAGGTGAACAGGCTGTGGCTTCCTGCAGCTGCATCCATGGGAATGGCAACACACACCGTCAGCATGGACACCGACAGCACCCAGAGGAGATCCATGATTGGTCCGTACAGCAGGAGAGAGAGGAAAGACTCGGGGAAGAGAGGTTGATCCCTGTTAGCTTTCAGCTCTTTCACCAGGAAAGAGAAATGACCGGGTTTGAGGAGTGTAGCCTCTCCTCTTCAGCTCACAGAGGGATGGTTTGGGCCCTGCAGCGTAATCCAGCACAGCCATGGCTGAATCTGGCTGCATCCATCATCTCAGCATCGGTAGTGTGTCACAGGACCCCCATCACCTGAGAGACTCTGTAGTCCTTTAGACGCTGCTAAACCAAACGACTAAAACCCCTCCTTTCACCACAGAGACGACGCTTTGGAAATAGGGATGACTACAGCCGATGGAGATGATGTGATCTAAAAAAAAAGAGCACAACATTTTAAATATACATTTGATGGAGTCACAGTGGTATGGTTTTAAAGCACTGACTCAAAGCAGGTTTTTTTTTTTAGTAAAATCAAACAAAAGAAAGATAAATATGTTATAATAAAAAAGAAGAAAAAGAAGGAGAGTATGTTGTAATAAAATCACAAAAAAGGCTGACTGTAAAGGGTTGACACGTGGTTTTTAGATCACTATACGTGGTGACCCAGATGCTATAATATTTACATTAACAGTATTAATTAGTGACAAGTCCATCCTGCTGACTGAAAATAACAGAGAACATTGGTTTACGTTAAATATCAATATAATTACCATATCCTGACACTAACATCTATTCAATTTGTATTTGTTGTACTTAATTTAATAGTATAAAATTTGTGCTATGGTATCTCTGCTTTAAACAGCATTATTTTAATCTTATAACTAGAGTTCAGAGGCAGTGAAAGCAATTGTCTTCATATAATTCAGTATTTTTTAATGTGATATTTGTGTGAATGTACACACCCATAACAACATGTCCATTCATTAACACGCAGAACACTTTATCCACCTGCAGTACTCAAAGATATCCAGCTTCATGTAGATGAGTATGCTGCAGAGTGAGTGCTTCCTTTAACATTTACCTGTGCGTCAGTAATAACGGGCTCCTCCTAGAAACCACTCCACACATTAATTGCTCCTCATGCATGAGCGTGCTTACACTAACATAACGTGCACGTCCGTCTCTGTCTGTAACATCACCTTTAAATGAAGAGCTTCAATAAAACAGACAGAAATGTCAACCAGCGGAGACAAAAGATGATAGTTAAATGACGGTAACCGGGGCAGCAGCCTTCCCGGTGTTTCGTTCTCCTGCAGACGAGCCGGGCGGTACCGGAGACGGTTTTTAAAGAGACTCAGTCCGGTGATAAATGTTATAGCGGGTAAATTTAAAGCAATGTTACCTGAATGTTGTCCCGTTTTCAAGTGTAGCACCGGGGTCTCCGCCGCTCCTCGAGTTGTAACAATGACTGAATGTCCCTCCACCAGCAGCACCCTCCTCCCGGCTCCTCCTGTCCTCCTCCTCTGTCCTCCTCCCCGCGTCTGTCCCCCCTCTCTCCTAGAATCAAGCGCACTGCTTTACTAATGGCTTCCGGTGAATACTGTCAAAATAAAAGCCCCATTTACGAACGCATTAAACCAAGTAATATGGTAAACAGTATTTCGTGTTTGCAGGCAAAGCCCGATATGAGGAAAAATATACGCTATGCTCTAACAAAAAAGTGCGATAAATAAACAATTATTAAAGACATTATATCTGTGTCTATGGTCATTTTTGGGCTTATATACAGTGGCGTGTCCAGAGGGGTGGCTAAGGGTGGCACTGGCACCCTTTGAAATCCAATTGGCCACCCCAGGGGCCACCCCCAAATCCTAAACCATGATTGGCTGTTTGCCTTGTCAGAGGTGGGGTTACTGTTGGAATCTATAATTTGGGATGAGTTTAAAGGCTGACAGTAAATTTCTTTATTAGTGCCCTCAAATGTGGCTTTGAAAAAACATCTGTTGTAAGTCCTTAAAGAATCAAGCTTAGACGATTTATGCCACTTTATCATGTTTTTTTTTTTAGTCAAAGGGAATATAACAACTGTTTAATACTTTAAAAAATGTAGGTTGAGAAGTCAGAAAGGGTAAATGTTATTTATTTGTAAGTGCACTGGCCACCCCTGCCTATCTGACAGCCTCAGTTCGGCCATCCCGGTCAAAAAGTTCTGGACAATCAGATAAGAAGCTTTGGAAAATTACCAAAAATTTAAAATTAAATTATATATATATACAGTATATATAAATATATATATATATATATATATATATATATATATATATATGTATGTATATATATATATATATTTGTTGGGGGATTCATGCCAAGTCTGCTCTAATTTGTAACCAATGTTTTACTTTCTTTTCACCTGCATATGGCAATAATTCAAAATTTTGTTTTTAGATAACTTGGCATAAGTCTTTGCAAGTCAAAACATTAATATTGATTACACTAGCTGGTCTTTCAATGTAAAACAAGTCATTGTAAATTAAACAATAGAAAAATCTTAAGCTTGAGGTATTTCCCATAGATAAATAAACCAATTTGAATTCAAGTACTTTAAGAATATTTGATTAGGATTTCTTACAATAATGTTCTACTTCAACTGGAATCCCACTGATTAAAAATATGAATGACCACTGCGTGTTGTAATATATAGCCTATATATTTTCGGTGTGTGTTTCTTTTTTGTTTTTATAATTTTTCCTTGTTTGCTTTGATTTGTGAAATAAATGAGAAAACCTTTTTTCCATTACATACTTTCTATAACTATTTTGAAGATGCCCTGGTTGGTTTCCGGTCTTGCGCAGTGTGTGTCTGTTTAACTTGATGGAGCTCTCCTTCTTATTGCACAGCAGGTTTTCTGTCTTCTTTGCGCGCAACCGCCCATCCGAGGACGAGCAGGCTTTCTGTGTTTGAATGAAAACTCGTCTTACTGGTGGCTCAGAGTTTTAAAGCGGTGCGTCTGCAGAGCTTGTCTAATGTTAGATCAGTGGACCAGTTGTAGGTTTAACCCAACTAATGAACTACCAGCGAGTCATTGCAAAGATAATATAATATAAGAGCCAATGCATTCATTGTTTACCCAATTGTCACTTCAGAAAGCTTTACACGTGGCTCACTACCTCTCCTGCTCGACGTTTATTTCCAAGTTTCAGACTTGCTGTATTTTTTTGTGAACAGTTTATAACAAAATATACGCAGTTGTATTAAATACAGATCAAATACAGAGCAATGTGTGGCCAATTCTAAAATGTGTAAATAAAATCTCTAATTTGAAACAAGTGAAGCCTCACATCTGTGAAACGTATTTCTGCAGCATCAGTGTATCAGAAGCAGATGGTCCTCTATCTGCAGTTGCATCGTCAGGCCTTCTGCAGCGCATTTGTCATCATTAGAGCCAGTGACGCCTTTACACTGCACACACTCCATTGTGGTTTGCTTTGTAGCACCCCCCTCTGTGTGTGACAGGCTGTGACAGCCAGTCCATGTATGGAGAGTGCACTTAGTGTTTCTATGGAGACCAGTAAACTGTGCAGAGGGAAATGGAAAGAAGAAAAGAAGAATTGGAGGAGTTGGGACACAAAAAGCATCCAGAGTATGCACACAGACAGAGTTTTTAGAAGTTGGATGTAATTCTTCTACCAGCAGAGGAGAGCTGATGGTGAGTGAATAACAGAGGAGTGTGTTGGAGTTCTGAGGAGGGACGGAAACTTATAAGACTGCAGGAAAGAAGTTGTTTTTAACTCTGAGTTTAACACCTTTTGGTTTGTTCACAACTTCTGTTTTAAAAAAATGCAGATTTGTGTATGGATCTTCGTTGTTTATGTTTTACATAAAACAGGACAGTACTATTACAGGCCTAAATATTGCAAAGACAGAGCAATAAGAAATACAGCGTCAATGAAAAGGCAAACCTGCACACATGCACCATGCTGTGTTGTGATTATTAGATAATATGTGACAAAACATAATGTTTATGGATTGTTTTCCCTTTTAACAGTCTAAAATGGTGTCAACATTATATATTGGTATTACTTATCAGACTTTGTACACCTAGAGTGATAAAAAAAGAGCTGGTAATATGTACCTTTATAAATAAGAAGGAGGCACAGCCTTGGAATGCTCCTAGGATCCTGTAGCAGCATGTAGTTCCGCTAATGTGAGAAGTAATTGCAAATCTGAAGACACACCTAACTGTGAGAAAATCGCCCCAGTGATGTAATGTGTGTTATCGTTCATCAGCTTTACTGAACCAACACATCAAAGATGCCAATTCAACCAAGGTCCTCTGCACACAACGCCAAGATGAAGACTGCACTGAGTACCTGGACTCCTCTGAACCACCCGCTGTCCAACAGCAAGGTCAGATCATCTACTCTTTAATATGAAATTAATACAAGATAGTTGTGTCCTAATGAAAAGGATTAGCACTCTTTGAGGAACCCAACCCCACCAGAAGCACCCTCGTTCAGGTGCCTTACTGATAAGTTACACAGCCTACCATATTTCCCTGCATTTATTCAAGCTCCAGAAAATGACATTGCTGATAACACCTACCCTACCACTTGGCCACTAATGGCCTCCATGCCCAACCTCAGATATAGATGGGTTGCCAGGTCAGACTGTATTCTTTACCTCCCCGACTTTCATGAGGGAGAGAGCAAAAAAGTGTAAATAGAAACACAGAGATGAGTCTGTAGGGAGATGTAAGGAAGACACAAAGGACGGCAGTGCCAGGGAAAGAAGCCTTATACGGGCTAATGCTCACCTCAGCCAGGTTAGGCTGTATACGCTGTACATCTCCCTACTCCTCTATTTTCATGCTCATTATGTTTGTCCCCTGGTAGTATTTATAGTCATCTTAATCCACTGACTCTCCTTGACCTCCTTGACCATCTTCAAACTCTTCCCATGCACTCCCTGTTCTCCCAGTAATGAGGTTGATCTATGAACATTACACTGTAAAATAAACTCCCAGCTGACTTGTAGACACTGAGTCAGTCCTCAGGTTAGTGGAAACAATTTAAGTTTCAACCAAATCTACCTGCATCTCCCAATCATTAGCACCTTTAGGTGGCCTGACTCAAGTCTTCTTGAAAGCCTGCCTCCTTTACATTTCTCTGAAACAGCTTAATCAGCCAAACAAGTCAGTCAGTTTTGAAGATGCAGCTTTTACTTGAGTAGAAGAAGCAGTCAGAAACCTTATTTTAGTACAGGTTTCAAAACCAAAGTGTAAAACCTCTAAAGTCTAAGTAGAAGTCCTCACACTGAAAATAATATGATAAGCAAAATAAAAAGTAATATTGATACAGCCCCTGAGACTGAGGTGTCAGCATTAGTTAGCATTACACCGATGAACCAGTGTGTAAGGGGCATTTTGCTGTAGGTTTGAGCACCTTATATGATGTTATGTCGTACACAGTTCAGTCATTCCCAACCTTGTTGTTGTACCTCCAGAAGGCTTCCAGATAAATCCAAGAGGTCTTTGTATATTTAACAGGACAAAAGGAAAAAACATTTAAACAAATCTTTATTTGTATTTTTATGAAATTCTGTATTTTTTTAACTGGATAATTGTATGATCTTTTAATGCTAACAACAACAAGCCCATCTGAAATATTTAATGGGTAAATGTCTTGATAACGTGATTCATTTCAAATGATTAGCTTCTAAATTTAAAAAAGTCCTGCACACTGTCCCACTTGCAAAACATACTGTATTTATTGCAGATGCAAATTAGCTCTAAGCTAACTATGCATAAAAGGGCAATATTTATGTTCAATATTGTACATGGTCCCTTCATAAATGAAATCTAAATAATAATAATGTTTCTGTCATAGACCTTCATCAGACAAACAGTTTGCAGAGAAAGGCAGAACAACTTAAAAAGGGTGTGGCTGCCAGTCTAGACCTAATCAATATCATAGCATCAGCTGAGGTAAATAAACAAAATAGAAAATGAAAAATCACATTCTTCTTACTAAATACAAAAATAACAACTAAAAATAAACAATCAAGCAAATAATTGTGAATTTATCAATTTGGATAAACAAAACAGATGTTTGACAATCAAAGGTAAAAAGTTGGAACTTGATAACCTTTCACCCCCTAGGAAAGTAATTAAGTCCAAAAAACACAGAAAAAAAAAATGGATAGCCTGGCACACATGATCAGTGATAATGAAGCTTTTTTGATTACTCGTCTTTATTACTCTCCTCTTTTTCAGGTGTTTGACGAAAGGAGAAACCTTCTGGCAAAGTGGGTAAGTTTAAAGCACAGAGATGGACAAAGATCAAATCTATGCAGTGCAGCATCTTTACTTTGCAGAGAGCTCTGTTGAAATCAAATAACATTTCTGCACACGTAGCCCACACTCCATTTTCAGTCCAGTGACATAAATCAACAACTGTTACAGTGTTCATTTCGTCTTTTTTTTACCTTCCACTCATTGCTTATGTTCTTTATCATCATTTTTCTCTCAATGTTGTACACTTATTGTCCATATAATCCATATATATTACATAGTTCTTACTCCTTACACATGTCCTATGTTTCTTCATCCCTGTATTCTGTATAAGAGCAACTGCAACGCCCAGATTTCATCCCAAGGATAAATAAAGTATTTCTGACTCTGATTCTAAATGCAAAGAGACTGTTCTACTCTTTCATCTCCTCATCAGTTTGTCAGGTGGTCTGACAGCCAGAGGAGGGCGGTGCTGCAGGACTTCATAATGAGCTGCTCCAAAAATCAGCTGATGTTCCTGAGCCTCAGTGTGAGCAGACGGCTCCCCCTGCAGGCCGCAGACTTCACCTGCCTGCTTCCCAGAGCCCTCAGCCTCTACCTCTTCTCCTTCCTCGACCCACGCAGTCTCTGTCGTTGTGCCCAGGTGAACACACACACACACACACACACACACACACACACACACACACACACACACACACACACACACACACACACACACGTACACACACATCGGCCACAGTACTTTCTTATGTCTATGAAACTGCTGCAACACTTGTTCACTCTGGGTGTTTTTCTCCTCTGTGTACAGGTGAGCTGGCACTGGAAGACCATCATGGAACTGGACCAGCTGTGGATGCCAAAGTGTGTGAGGCTTGGGTGGTGCATCAACTTCTCCCCCACACCGTTTGAGCAGGGCGTCTGGAAGAGACACTACATCCACACTGTGCAGGAGCTGCGACTCAAATACCTGCAGGTCCAGAGATCAGATCCAGAATCAAATGAATGGTCTAACATGGAGTTGCAGTTAAGGGCAGACAAACTTAATAACTTTGCAGGGATACTTGTACTAAATAGTCTATTTTCCACCTCCAGACTGCCTTTTACCAGCAGCAGTTGATCCATGTACATGCTCCACATGTATCAGACATCAGACATGAAGACAGTATGCAGCATCCAGAATCCAGCTCCCTGCATCTCAGAGGCATCTCCAGGAAGAAGCAGCAGTCTGCACCTCCACCATGGAGAGACTCTGACAGATATCCCAAAGACACACTACGCTTCAACTACCTGGACAACATGGATCCCACTGAACGAGCACTCGATGTGTAAGACTGTAGGGAACATGGGGAGGAAAGTAACCATTTACAAATTGTACAAGAAAAAATATACATGACTCATTCTGTAGAAACAAACAAATCAAATCACTCATCATGTTATTAACTGAAGTCAATAAGGAACAATGATTCTGGCTTAATGCTAATTATGGCCATAACACCAGCACACAGAGAACCTAACACTTAAAAACTACACAAAAAGCATTCCTGGCTTTTTACACAGTACATCAAAAAACCTCAGATAGGCAGATGACTTTTTTTTTTGATACTCTTCAGTTAATCTCCATCAACTCATATTCCTGACTTCAAAGAAAATATTAACAACTAAAAATTTAAAAATTCAGAAAATCAGAAACCTGCTTAGACCTCACACTATATGAGCTTTTCTTATACCAACTGTGGTTGTTCAGTTAACTTGAGATGACTTCCATTTCTCCTCAAACTGAAAAGACTGAACAGACGGGTCACCTGTTTGCCAAAAAAGGACTAAATCCACCAAAAACCAGCTATTACTGATTTCCCACACATCCTGTAATTCTACTGCTAACAACACTTACATACTGATGTTTAGCAGGTATAGGGTAACTACATGTGTTACTATTTATATCATTTAGAAAACTGTCCTATTAAAAAAGAAGAGGATTAGGGTCGCTGTAAAAAATATGATTTGGAGAGTGGGCAAGCAAAAAGAAAAAGAAAGGAGTATTATTTTTTTTTATTCTGAGAAAAAAGTCAGAATTAGATTTTTCGCGGAATTCTGACTTTAATCTCTATGGAAGAGGATTACTGTCATTGTAAAAGAAAAATTAAGGTGCAATATATATTTTTTATTAATCTCAGACCTCTGATTTTTTTTCTCAGAATTCTGACTTTACTCTCAGAATTAAAAATATATATATTGCATGTTTATTTTTTTCCAGTGGCCCTAATCCTCTTCCGTAAATCTCAGAATAAAAAAAAAATCACCTGAAAAAAATCGTATTTTGCTCGCCTGCCAACCAATAATTTTTTTTCGAGTTGCCCTAATCTTCCTCCGTGAAAAGAAGTAGAAGTGTTCCATTATGAAATGGCAGCAGGTTCGAAGTTGTAATGGGATTCAGTGTGTTACAAAGACGCATGCCTCTTTTTCAATAGGTCTTTGTCGCTGCAGACGCACTCACATGATGTGGTGATTTTATTTCGAGTTTTGAGAAGATGGTATGCTTCAGCGGCATACATTTACAATATGTTACATTACATATATATATATAGAGGAACATTTTACAATATTCAGATATTTTATAAATTATATTTTAAGAAATGTAGAGTGGCAGAACCTCATTTAAAATCTGCACTCAGTGACTTTTTGTGGTCTTAAAAAAACTCTTTCAAATGCAGCTTTCAAATATGTGATGTTTCATATTGACTACAAAATCTCCCTTAAATACATGTTAAAACAGATGTAAAGTTTGTAGAGTAATTTCACATGTTACTTGCTGCTTAACTTCTGAAGTGTCCTTGTTATGTTTCTCCTGACTGGATTGTCTCCCACAGACAAATGAAAATCCGAGCCTCCACAAACACGGGGAGGCCTACCGATGTGAGCAAGAGATCGATCTCTGAGACAAACTACAAACTACGTAAAGCCAAATCAATGGTAAACCACTCTCCATTCATCATCAGTACCACTAGCCCACTGTGACAGTGACCTCCTTCACTGTTTCAAAGGGAGCCAAAAATGTGGGGGATCCTCTGGGGACTCTGCAACCAGCAAGCATCATGTATTATGGAGCAGCATTTACACACAGATACATGTTAATGATGAGCAGGGAGAGAGGGGGCTGACAGCGGGGGGAAGCCAAATTATGCTGATGAGGGGTTTGAGGGAGGGGAGAGGGAAGGGTGAAATGGAGGACACTGTGTCATTTATTATTCTGGCTTTGGTGAATTCATTACCAATTTATGTCTCTGTCTGGGTACGAGAGCTCACACAAAATACTAAATGTACTCTCTAAATCTTGAATTTACAGTATTATCATTTTACCAAAGGTTTGGTGACTAAAGTAAACTCAGTTCCTGTTAAACTTCATCTTTCTCCTCCTTTAGATGTTCCTTAACTCTAACAGCAGACCCCAACATCCTCTCCCCCCTCCTCCTCCTCCTCCTCCTCCTCCTCCTCCCCATGAGACTAAATCTCGACCGTCTTGGGCAGCTTGCCTTCATGACCACCCAGTCACCAAGGAGACCACCAAGAGCATGGTGGACCTGGCCCAGTGGAATGCTGGGATATGTCCCCGGCCTGTGAGGACAGTGGTGCCTCGTCTGAGTGTGGAGGCGCTCAGGGCTTCCCAGCGCTCTCACCGGAGTGTTCCCAGTAAGTAATCCCAGCTCCTGCACTCCTCACGGCTGAATATGATGAAACCATGCAGCAAGAAATGTATTCAGGACAAATTATGAGTTTAAAACGACTGAATGTGCAAGAAAAGTTACACACTGTAGTTTGTGACCCTGTTTAGAATTTTTTTGTCTTGGTACTGAATCCTGAATGAAGTGAATTATTTATCCTGAGCGGTTTAGTTGATAAAGGCAAAGCAGTAGAAGTAAGGCAGATGAATGAGTCATTTTAAAAATCACCATTAAAGGCTGAATTAAGTTAATTGGGATGAATCACATTTTTACTGCATTTTTAAAATCCCATTATTTTACTTTTCAAAACAGTTTTTGTATTCCATATTAACAAATCTTAGCAATACATGCCAACCTGAAGAAGTCCCTCCCAAAACTTCCACAGTGTTGATTGGTCTGCAGTCTGTTGCCACCCATCACCCATTTAGCAAGCTTCTTCTTCTGTTTAGTTTCATCCTCAGGTCTGTGATGATTCTCACACTCCAAAGTAGAGCACTGCCGGCTTGTTCCCACTGATATCAACTCAATTCAATTTGAACAACATTATTAATCCCTCTAGGGGCAATTGGTATGGAGCAGCTTGTGAAAAAATCCAAACAGAGACATATGGACAACAATGAATTGAACACAGGAGCTACAGTATACTACTGGTATCAAACAGACTGATAAGAAATGGATTGGAAGGATACAATCAATAAAAGATCAGTATGATAAGAGATAAAAGAGTCAGTTCCCCTCTATGCTTAGCTAGCTGTTAACTCAAACTCAAAGAACTTCAGGGATATTGAACTCTGTTTGACATAAAGTCCATTTTACTTTGAACTTGTCAGCTGAGCTGTGTTGGAGTCTTTTTTTTTTAAAGTGAAATGTGCAGTTCAAAAGTGGTGTCATTATTTTTAATTACAGCAGCAGCAGGAGGCAGGAAGAAGCTGCAGCAGCTCAACTAGGTTGTGCCAAAAGGGACAAAACTGGCAAGCAATTCAAAAACATTTAATTAATTACTCCCCCCTGTTTTTTAAATTTTATTTATTGAGCTGAAACAAAAGTAGAGGCTATCATTCTGGGTTGAGATGGAGCATGTTTGTGCCAGAACCACTCACACAGTTCACACTCTTTTACTTTATAAATACCTTCTGCAGCGAATTTTGTTTGTTAGTGTTTGTTTGTCTGAAATAGTCCTCCTGGACTCTGGGGGAAAGAGGACGGCCTTTCTATAAAAAATATTTCCTGAAGTATTTATATCTATACATCAGAGGTTAGTGGGTCAGAGTTCAGATATTTCCTCATCATTTCTGTTCCAAGATTCCAACTAGCAAATAACACATCACCCATTCTCACTGTGTTGCATGTAAATTGAATTTCAACTCCAAATATAATTTTAATATGTTTATGGACTTCCAGCCAATAAGGCACAACTGTGGAAAGCATTGTGGTGGTTGGTATCATTTATCCCAAATAGCCTCCAAAATTGTCTATCACCAGGTTTTCAGTAATATATATTAAACAGTCTTAAATGAGATCACAGTATGCACAGAAGCTGCTTTATTGAGTTTGTGTTAACAATATGTTTGTTCAAAATATCTCAGTTTAGTACCTGACATTTTCTCTGGTTTATATTTTGTTTGACAAACATTATTTTGGTTAAATAGAGATATTTCTAATACCAAAACTATGAAATGACATCAAGTTTGAATTTACACTGTTTTCTGACCCATGGCCTCTTTAAAAAATACTGACATCTATAGTATTCTATTGTCAAGTACTTCTACTATAGCTGTAGTTTTACACAAAGCAGTTATATTAATACAGCACATATTTAAGAAAATGTTTCTTAATGCAAATTCAGGATTCTGCTTTCCAATTTGACAAAAAGTTCTCGAGGACAGCACTCCAAAAAATATTATTTGATTTGTCTTCTATATTCCTGCACAGACGCTTTGAGCTGTTGCCCTTTAGGTGGCTTCAGGTAAAAACCTGAAATGGTCTCAGGCAGGTGACCCCTGTTAGTCATCAGGCTGAGGCAATAGACATTTCAGAAAGGTTAGGTGTGGTGTGTTACTAACTTGTCTCAGAGGACATGGAACTACTGACACTAATAAAGATTAGTACACACACACACACACACACACACACACACACACACACACACACACACACACACACACACACACACACACACACACACACACACACACACACACACACACAAACATTAACATACTGTATGTTCCTCTGTGTTTCTATGTATTGAAAAAACAGCATGAAAATTGAATCCTATGTATCTGAGATCTGCTGCTGTGTGGTTGTGGCTGTTCAGATCTCTAGCCACAGAGGATTTTACACCACAATTGCGAGTGGAAAGTTTGTGTTCACAGATTCTTCATTCAGGCTTCGTTTTTTCCTCATAGTAAAGGTCACATGAGCATTTTAACAAATGCACAACACATTTAGTATGACGTGTTATTCATTCTCTAACTTCACTGTTGTCTGTAGTCTTAGGTAGTGAAAGTGATTGTCTCTAATCAGATCATGAGTGCAGTTATAACAGGGAAGTTACTTTATGGGACTTTTAACAAGAAATGACCAGATGATTTTTGATAAATCAGATCTCACAGGATTGTTTCACAGGTCAGGCGGCCTTTTGAAGAAAAATGTGGGCCGGGCCTAAAATGCCCCGCTCAGTACAGGATCCATTCTTACAATGTACCAGAATTTATTTTCAACCTCTCTGACTGTATGTGGAGACCAGTGAGACTGAAGTTAGAAGAACCTTTTGATTTATGTTTTAACAAACGACATCTGGGAACAGGATGAGCTCAGTGTTGTAACCTCAGGTATTAGGTTAAGCAGGTTTCTTGATGTACTAACTTTTCATTTTGAACCCAAAGGGGACATGAACTAAACTTTCAATCAATTACAGGTGAACCGCTGTTTCAGACATGGACTGTGCCGACCTCACACATTCAAGATACACGGTGAAGTATGTCGCCACCATCAGGAGAACATCAGTACTGCAGCCCGAGGACAAGATTCAGAGCATCTGCTCCTATCTGGAGTGGTTCAGTTTATCATGCACTTGTGGTGCATTAATCACTGCAGTTCTTGTGTGCGCATAGAGCTGAACTGAGATAAAAAGAGAGCTGAAATGGATGATGTGTTTTAAACTTTAGACTTGAGTTTACACTTGGAATAAAGAGCCAATTTAAAAAAAACATGTTAAACAAGGATGTCCAACATTTAAATATAGTATGGGGCTTAATTTCAAGACTTTTACAATGTGTTTCCTTTTTTTACTGCAATTATTGTTTGATAATTGGGTCTTGAATGTGTTTGTATCTTATGTATTTTCACACAGTCCTGCTGTTTCAATGTTGCTAACAAAAGCAGCAACTAGCCATCAAAAGGCAGTCAGAATATAAAAAGAAGACTCTTAAACAGGATACATTTAAGTTTGAGACAAACTACATTATGGGCGTCAGGTGAGGACAGTATAATAAGCCGGCACTAAGTGTGTGTCACATGTTGTAAATAAGAAGAACAAAAGTATATTTATAAGAAATGTACCACCTTTATTATCCAATCCACACATACCATTCAATTTGCAATACAAAGCCAAAGCATCTTATATAAACATGAGTCTGGACTCCAAAAATATTAAACACAGCTGTCAGTTTCAGACAGCTCTCAGGATTCAAAACAACATCTTGCATACAACACACAGTAGCATATCTGTGGCACAGAGGGAAGCGTCGTGTACATCAATCCTGACAGAAGATTTGTCTCTCTCCTTTAAAGCAACTTCAGTCAGATAGGAAATATCAATATCATGCATACACCTCGCTCCGAGTCCCGCCCATGTACAGTTTTCACTTATTGCATATAAAACATTGCATTCAAAGTATGGCTCACACACATGAATATATTACTAAATACAAGAGGGAAGAAACAAACTTAAAGAAGAGTGAATACCTTACATGTTACTTCAATGTCAACCAAATGACTGTTAATGTATTCATGAGAGTGGATCTGTAAATGTCCTGTTTGACTTCTGGGTGAAATAAAAGTACTTCCTGTTGTGAGTGAAGAATATTAATAATGTCTTAACATGTCTCACAGGTCTTTAAGGCAATGTGCTCCATGGTAGGCCACGGACACTCCCATGTTCTCAGATCACAGAGGTGATGGTTGTGTAGAGTGGGTAGGTTGTAAAAGTCAGATGCTAAAAAAGTATCTGAAGGAATCTGCTGTTAGATTTTAGACCACTGTACTGAAATTAAATTTGACTTAAAGCAGTTTACAACAGTCACAAATGAGATTGTCCAACCTTCTGAGCAAGTCAGTCTGAGTCTGTGGAAGCTGCTGCTGCACATCATACATGAACATTAAGAAGTGTCAGGTTAGAACAATAGAGGAGGATGTCATCAGCACACAATAGATTCTCATAAGTGCTCGATGATTGATAAGCCACTTCAGGATTCCCATTTAAGGCATTTTTAAACAGTCGTTTTGAGGGTGTGAAATAATCTGATGGACTAAAAGTTTACCAGAATACATGAACTGAAATTTATGGTTTAGCACACCAACAATCCCAAAACTGAGATAAAAAAAAAGAGCTTAGTCACACCAGTGAGACGAGGTGAGTTATTCCTTCAGCCTATTTGTGAACAAAGGGGTAAAATGACTTTGGAAATCTTAGGGAGCGGCATTTAAAAACACACCTCTTTCTGTAACCTTGCTCTGCAAAGAAGCACATACCCTTCGTTTGGAATAAAACATTTTGATGTTTAATACAAAAGCCACAGAAAGCCATTAAAAACATGGTGAACATGAACGATCATTCAGAGCATGGCCACAGAACAGTCTGATAAAACACTGAGTGGGTTGATTGGGTTCATGTTCCGTCATCACACAGCAACACTGACATACTGGATCTTACTCAATGTGCTTCCAAGTTTAATGTTCACAGTGGGTTTTTTGAAACAGTTGTAAAAAGGTTGGAGTGTGAAAAAAAAAATACAAAATACAACAGCTGAGTGTAAAAAGAGAAAACACTAATGCTTTGAGCAAAACGTACACACCAATCAATCCCTTATCTGCTCTCAATAGTTAGCCCTTCACTGCAACAGAATGTGCATTTTAACATCGCTTGATTTCTTCTGCTTAACTTAAATAAGTGAAAACAAAGACACAACTTCTTCTCTTGAAATATTATGTAATACAAACAAGAACCTCTGAAAGTAAAATGTTAACTTTATAAGAATCAGATTAATTTATAGTTTGATTTTGAATAAACCTGATCATTAACTTCTTTCATTGTCAAAGAAAAGATTGAAAAGATTCATTAAGGCCATTTTATGCTGCCTTGTTCATTTATTTCCAAGTGCTGCTTCCAAAGTGTCATCACATAAGGCTGGTGGGTATCCATTGTGCTTTGACAGCTGCTAACGGTCGAGGCAATTCATGTGAAGCGTTCAGATTGTGGTTTTCTTTACAAAGTAGAGGATGCAGGTTTTAATCGCGTGGAGGGAATGACTATGCAAATACACACAAGTATTAACACCGAGTCTTTTTAAATATTGTAAACATTTACATCTTATTTGAGGTCAGAGCATTGATCCTCTTCATATCTATTTATAACAAAAAGAAACATTACTGGAGCATCGTCCGGATGTTCTTTGGAGTGGACTCGTCGTTCAGGTGTTTTGTGGTGAATCTGAGGAGGAAAGAAAACAACAACACTGCTGTTTAAGGGGAGAGACTGTAAACAATGAAACATCAAACATCTCATGCCAAGAGATCTGACTTCAAGTCAAGTAATGTCATGTTTATAGAAATAATAATAGACCAATTGAGAGACTCTGTGTGCAAAGGGGAGCAAGGATTTTATAGTCAACATATTAAACAAAGCATAAAGTGAATAAAATAAACTGTGAATCAATATTTCACTCAAAAAAGGGAAGTAGAAAGCACTAAATGATACATTCACTTATAATCGTGCCATCCCAAAGCTGAGAGATTGTATTTGACCTACTTGAGGGCATTTAGGAGGCCTTCCACGTTGTCTGCCGGCTGGTCCTTGAGGACTTTTATGCATCCTTTCATCTGAGAGGAAACGGACACAGTCAGCAACTCAAGAGCTGTATCACAAACCTCCTCCACAGCGACACTGCGTTTATGAAGTTTAAATCACGTACAGATGTGTGTTTGTGTGTGTGTGTGTGTGTGTGTGTGTGTGTGTGTGTGTGTGTGTGTGTGTGTGTGTGTGTGTGTGTGTGTGTGTGTGTGTGTGTGTGTGTGTGTGTGTGTGTGTGTCTTACATCTATCTTGGAGGACTTGTTGAAAGCACCGTTGGGGTGGACGTGGTCGTAAAGGATGATGACTCCGACCATGACCCTCATGCAAAACAGGAGTGTGTCCTCGCTGCTGAAACGACTTGAATATTCCCTGAACACACAGGAGGAGGAGGAGAAGGAGGGGAGGATTAGAGAAGAATCAAGACATGAGAAATGTTTAAATCTGCATTACTTTATTTAAATATATTCAGCAGTGGCATGTTTGTAGCGTGTTAGCGTCTTGACCTTCTGTTTAACTCATACCGGGATATTTGTATGCTAAGGTTCTGTTCTCTCTCCCGCCCTGAGGATGGTAAAGGCGAAGAAACTTCCCACTGATGGTTTGAAAGTGTAAAAAGTAACAGAGAGGTTCTTGGATTTATTGTTCTAGACAATAAACGCCTGCAGCTCGTTAAGTCCAACAGTAAACTGGTTGGACGCCACAAGTTAACACCACACTGAGCAGTGCTGCCTTCAGGGAATCACTTGACAAATGCATGCCAGTTAGTTTTCACTATTTTCTGACATGATTGTGATTTAATGTTGACATTTTCTTTTCAGATTTTCTGCATTTCTTTATGCAGGAATTTGAATCCCTGGTTAGTTCACTGCTGCAGTTAAGAGGTTTCTTGTTGAAGAGTAATTCCTGTTGGTTTTGAGGATTTACTCACCAAACTGCAGGTACACATGTACAATTTTTTAAGAAACAATGATTGAGTCATTTTAAATGTATATGTTGCCAAAACACAACTCCAAGTCATTCGATAATCACTTGTATCTATTCGGTGATTATTCTAGTCAACACTAAATGTAACCTTAAACACTTCAAGGGAGGGACACACGTCCAGTTAACGGTCCGTTTGTGTGGCAGTGTCGTTAACCAGCACCTGGACAAGGTGCTGCTTGCAGCGGGCACTGGCACCTTCTATCTCGACCTTTATGCAGTGTTTCTGTGACGCAGCAGCGTGGCATGTATGTTTTTTACTTTTTACAGCCATGCTCAGTCTCAGTCATTTTTCTCTGTTTCTGAATCTCAAACCACTATACACGTATTTCCAGTGACTGTCATTTTCTTCTTCTTTTGCTATTTAATGCAGTTACCATTCTTCTCCTCCTGTTACTTAAAGTAGGCTAGCAAGCAGCTTGAAGACGCTCTATAACTACCATCTGCCGGGAATTCTGTATAACGACCAGGCACCGGTGAACACAATTCGTGCATTTATATCATGTCCCATCCATAACTGGTATTGGATCAGATCAAATCAAAATATGTATCCGTCAAAACCAAAGCCCAGAAATCAGCATCCAGACTAAAAAGGACTTCAAAGTTGGATCTGCATGGGTATAAACACTGACCTCCATCAAAGTATGTGAAGTATTTATGATAGAGTACAGGAAGTATGCATCACTCGAAAAGTTACGACATGTGAACATCACATGACTCCATGTGTATGTATGTGTAGGACTCACGGTGTCTCCAGCATGACTTTACAGACGCTGGCCATGGTGCTGAGACAGTCTGTCGTGTTCTCCAGAGGAAGAGTCTTGTTCTACCAAACACATTAAAACCATTGTTTATTGAACAACACTACTTTATTGAAAGATGAATTAGCTGTTGACACATGATGATGTGATTTCTGACATTTAACAAGAAACTATATTTTTCATTTGAAAAGTTAAATCAGCCCGTCACTATTTTAGATTAATATGCAACAACTTAAGGCCTGTGCTAGAGCCATGTGATTCAAATATGTCTCCTTCTCTTATTTAAGGTAATGAAGTCACATTTGTACAACTCTTCAAAGTCAGACAATAACACTGGTAGTTGTGATGCAGTTGTAATACCTCTGTGACGAAGTTTGTGGTTGCGTTGCTGAGTGTCTTCAGCATGGGTGTGGCCTCAGCGTAGAACAGAGACATCCTGTTGGCCATCTCGTTGTTGACTTCACTTTCAATATCCAACTGTAAGAGCAGAAAGACGTAACATAAATAAACAAGTTATGAGGAGGGATGCAGAGTCCCAGTTATTCAATCTCTGGGACTATGACCCTCCACTGTGCTCAGTTTGGCCCGTTTGTGGAGTCTGATGTTACATGACTCACACAAAAGTGAAGGCCATCTTTTGCCTGTGTTGTCTGAGTCCTCTTTTGGACTAAGACAGCACTGTTAATACTAAACACAGGACTATAAGACTTAAATATCTCTTACTTTTACAAATGTAAAATAATGTGACATTCTCTGAACCACTCACATTCATGTTGTTTATTCTGTTTCGACTGATGGTTCTTCTGTAGTAACTGAAGTCATTCTGGATGGCGGGGATTCTCATCTGAGGAGAGCAGGACAACAGTCAAAGCTTACACTATATAATTCACCATCATATAAAAGTCTACTAGTATGACGTCAAAGTATCTGAAACTGTATGCTGTTTAAAAGTACGAGTATGCTGCTGGTATTTCCCACAGACCTTGAGCTCATCGAAGCGCAGAGTGAAGTGGAGGATCTCAGCAAACTGTTTAGCCAGGGCCTGCTCCCTCTCCAGGTGCTGAGTGGGCGTAAAGGGCGGACAGGTCAAGCACTCCAACAAACTCTGCAGGGCCTTTTCTGCTCACAGAAACACAGAAAGACACACAGACACAGAAACACGGACGAGAGGTCAGCTGGTGCACGAGTGTTCAGTCCCTCCTTCTAACAGAATGCACATTACTGACATGACAGAAGAAAAGATGTCAACAATTTTGCAAATGATCAGACTTGAAGTTTGAGAAAATTCTATTTTTCTTTTGATAACTGAATATATATAACTATATATTGATAACTATATATAATATATGTTTTTCTCCACTTTATTACTTTTTTTCTAGCATCAACACAAATGTGTAAGATCGTATAAAAATTTACAGACAAATACTTAAAGCTTTTAAAGGGTAAATATATTTATCTAAAAACAACCTTAGTGATAGCAGTCAACATCTTCAAAAATAGTGACTTTTCCTTCTTACTGTAACCAGGAAAGAGCTTCAATACAACGGGCAAGTTTTGACTTTGTCATGATGAACCAAGGGGAAAAATATGCCATATGCATTTGTCAAGTTCTGACACTTGCTCCCTTAAAATTGGGCTTGATAAATGTCTGATCAGTTTCCACTAAATCCTTCGTTTCTAATGACCTTATTAAGACTTACTGCTTAGTGTGTTTTTTAATTACCTCGTCCTGGCTCATTCCTAATGATACTATCTCCTTAATTGAGGCTGTCCCGTCTAATTACTCACATCTCAATTCGCCCCGGTTGTAAGGTTGAGGTGGTGGCATTGCTATCGTTCAAAGAAATGTTTTTAAGTGCTCTATTTTGTCCTTTTGTCCTCCTCCTTAAAAGCTTTTTAATTTCTGGCCCTGCACCTTTGCTTTGTATACTGTAACAGTAGAACGGCCAAACTTAATGGCTCTATAACTGGATTTTCGGAACTCCTCTTTCTTGTGATACCTAGTTTTAATTCTTGGTGATTTCAATATCCCCTCCATCTCTCTTTATGTTGCCTCAGATACAAGGGCCATACCTTGTATCTGGATGAATATCATGGAATATATTGTCTCAGATCACAAAGCTGTGATGTTTAGCTTTTCCCTCCCACTGGTAGGCATTGTGTTTGTATTCTCACATGTTCTTACTGCTGACTCTGACCTTGAAAATACCCTTTTTTTTTAGCATCAGCTTTCTAGAGTTAAATAACATTTATGATTTAATTACTCACACAGGGTCATTCATGGCTTTATTTTGTCCCGCTTGGACTTCTGTAATGCCCTATATTCAGGTATATCTCAGGTTTCTGTTCACCGCCTTTAGTTGGTTCAGAACGCTGCAGCTTGACTTATCACGGGCTCAAGCAAAAAACAGAACACACCCAATCCTGGCCTCTTTACACTGGCATCCTGTACATTTTCATATTGATGTTATATCTTTATTGCAAGCTTTTAAAGCTCTCTCAGTAAATCATTGACCCTCTTACCCTATATGAGCATGTGTGCCCTCTCAGATCAGCTGATGTGTGTTTGCTGGTTGTACCCAGAGCTTGTTTGGGGACTAAGGGCTATCAGGCTTTTGCAGTACAGACTCTCAAAGTCTGGATTGATCTACCTGCTGAAATCTGGCATGCTAAATCTGTTTCTTCCTTTCTTTTCTATTTGTCTTTATAAAGGCATATATATCTGTCGAGGCAGATGTGTGTCTAACATGAGTCTGGTCCTGCTGGAGGTTTCTACCTGTTAAAGGAAGTTTGTCCTTGCCACTGTAACTTGCTAAATGCTGCAAAGTGCTCTGCTCATGGTGGATTAAGATGAGATCAGACTGAGTCCTGTCTGTAAGATGGGACTGGATCTTGTCCTGTCTTGATGTTGGGTCTTTGTTAATAATAGAACATAGAGTACGGTCTTTTGCAGACCGGCTCTGTTTGTAAAGAGTCTATATATAATAAAGATTGATTGATTGATTTTGTTAATATGCATTTTATTGTTTTAAATTTTCTTGTATTCAAGTCGTTTGTAAAGCCCATTGTAGCTTTGTTAAGAAAAGTGTTATATAATTAAAGGATATTATTATAAAAAGAGAAAGAATTCTTCCTGTCTCTGGAAAAAAAAAAGATACTGAGACACTCTTCCCTTCAAAGCCCCATACCTAGTCTGAGAGAGAAACAGTAGAACTTCTTGAGTTTGATGACGAGCGGACACACTGAGTTCCAGGCTCGCTCCTGCAGCATGAAGTCATTTGGGTTTTGAATCGCCTGGAATGAACAAACACAAGAGAGGGAGCAGTCAGAAAACATCTCTGATCAGAAACATGATAAATATTAACATTTAACACAAGGCATCGGAACACATTTCATGACAGAGACGGTTTAACCAGCTTATAGAGTGTGACAGTAAGCATAATTCACCTTTTCTTATTATCATCATTGGTAACATTTACACAGTGTTTGTATTAATTGTTTAGAAGTTATGTTTGTGTTTGGTCGTGTGTGTGCGTGTATATTCGTACATCTCTGATCTCCTGGCCGGCTCCTTTGTACGCCTGCAGGCCGGATAGTATGCTCTCAGAGTCCTGGAGGACTGAGTTCACCTGGTTCCACACATCGCGCTCTCCTTCTGTCGGCTGTGCATCTAACACAAACACACACACACACACAAGCAAAATTAGGTACATGTACATGGGAGCACTCACACATATATATACAAACTTAAAAACAGTAGTTGCCTGATCTACCATCATCACAGTCAAGTCTCATACATATTAACAGACAACTTGGAGCTGATCGTTCTTCCTTTTTCACATCAAGTTTCTCTCAGAGTGAATAATCAATGGAGATAGATTATCAATGCAAATACAAACATTGATCTTCAAGTTAGTTTTCCAGCAACTTGATGTGAAAGGGGTTTCATCAAATGAATAAAACTAACAAAGTGTTTAATCATGACGAACACTCACTGGGGGAACATGGGCTTGTGTCCTGACTGTTTTTGTCATCACTTCTATGAAACTTTTTCTTCGGCGAGTACAAAAACAGTCAGCACAACGAACTGTGGGAACTGTGAGTCAAAGTTTCATACAGTACGTTCACATGAGTCCATCAATAGCCACCAATACTTGCTGCCTCGCTTATTCAAAGTGATGCCCTTCATTTGAAATGCAAACTACAGAGCTTGATCAAATCTGATGAGACTGGAGTTATGTTTGGAAGAATAAAACCCCCTACAGAGCAGCTTCACAACAGTGTCATTATCAAGCCTCCTTCATATCTTCAGCTCTGTAACTGAAGCTGGACACGTTTCCTGCATCAGAGTTTACATGAAGAAGTGAACACTGGAGAGAATCCAGAGTGTGAGCTCAGAGTGTATTTACAAGGCAGCAAGACTTCGAGGATGACTATTGAAGAACTACTTCAATGAAGAATGTGCAGTATGTGCTGAAAAACTAAAAGAGCTATTGTGAATATTTTTAAGTGTGTCTGTAATCTCTTGGACGACCATGAAGCTAGAGTAGAACCTGATTAATGCTAAAAATAAACAGGTTTCAAATATTTTAATCACAATATTCATATAATTTTAATGTGCAATCAAACTTGAATCATTAGCTTCTAAATAATCTAAACAGGCTCCACTGTACGCAGCCTCATCTGTAGTCAAAGTTTATGTTATCTGCATGGTCTCAGTTATTTATATTTCTCTGCAGGCATGAGCTTAGCTGGTGCTGCAGTGTGGAGGACATACCTCAATGTTTTCAGGGGCGGTTTATCGTCTAAAATATCATAATAGGACACTAAAGACTCTATGGTAAGAAGCTTTAGCTATTCATGAGCACAGAAAGAAGAAGAGCTCTAAAGGCAGAGCATCACTGACATTAAAACTTGGAGTCTGGAGTCTGTTTTGCATTTCAAAACCTTTCCACTTCCAACCTTTTCTCTCTCTGCAAAGTAAACAAAGCCTGAGCTTGGCTACATTGTGAGAGTGCTGAAATGCCTCTGTGGAGGCGTATTGTGTTTTCTGCTGTAGGAGGTTCAAGCAGAGAAAGGCCAAAGGAGATTTTTTCACTGTTAACATGAAGCCAATTTGACTATTGGATACAAACAGAAGGAAGCAGAGCAGTAATGCAGAGGATTTCATCTTTTCCTGCCATGAATGTTATCTATCCATCTGTGCTGAAATGACTCTGTGCAGTGACATGATATGCAGAACAGGAACAAGACAAAATGTAGACAAAACATTTTTTGAACAGTTTGAATTTGTGCTAATAATAATGTGATAGTGATGACATGATCCTACATGTATGCAGAATAATGCCATTACTAGCACATGTATCAAATATGTCAGCTACACATACAGGAGCATGCATGGAGACAAGTTAGTTGAAGAAGATGGGAAAGGTCAAGGGTCAGCCCCATTTCTCTTCAAGCTGGCGTGCAATGAATTGACTTTAAAACCGTACTGAAATCAATCCTGAGTCACAATGCACTGAAAGGTGGAAAGTTGACAATATAATGGTTGAATGGGCTGACCCCTGACCAGTCAGAGCAGCTAAAGAGAGGTTAAAGGAAAAATGAATCAGGGGTGCAGAGAAGTGAGGAGGCTGGCAAATGAGAAGGACAGACTGAAGCTGTGCTCACTTTCAAAGTCAAGGAAAAAGTTTGGCCCCTGTTCAAGCTCTGTGCAAGTTAGCACTTTTAACAGATTCCCCATTTGGCTTCTGCAAGAGAGAAAGAAAGAAAGAGGAAAAGAGAAGTACGTGTGATGTTAAAAAGTCATCGATAAGTATGTAGGAGGAGGAAGAAACAGCAGATCAGAGCTGAGGGAGCAGAAGGTCACGACCGAGTGAAAGAAAAGGTGGGAGAAGGTGAAGAGGGGAGCCAAAGCAGACTCCTTCAGGGCTGAATCGTCATAAGGAGCAGAGACCTGCTGACAGAAAGGAAACAGCTGAGCTGGTAACAACACCCCACCCTCCCTCCACATCTCTTTCTCCATCCACCTCCTCCCCCTTTGTTCCTTCCACTCCTCTGCCAGACTTACTTTCAAAGTCCAGGAAAAAGTGTGGATAGTTCTCTATATCCCTTGTTAGGACTTTTAGCAGGTTACCCATTCCAGCAAACCTGATGATCAGAATACAGCAGTGAAAAACAGACATCAATACAAATACATGAGAGGAGCAGATATCATCAACCAAAGATGAGTTACATCCAACAGATAAGATACTAATGCAGATTATTTAGAGGTGTGTATTTATATATACAGTGGTGGACAATAACAAAGTAAATGTACATCAGTGCATTTGTTGAGTATCTGTACTTTACTTGAGTATTATTTTTTGGAAAATTCTGACATTTACTACATTTGAAAGACAAATATCATACTTTTGACTCCACTACATTTCTATTAATGCTCTAGTTACTCACTACTTTTGCTTTGAAGTCAGCTGATGAATTTTCTTTCCTGAAATCAGATCCCAAAGACAGTAAACTGTTCAGGTACTTGTGTTTGCTTTGTCTCAGTGGTGTAGCTGTACCTCGGTTGAGCGTAGAGCTAATGCAGAGCAAACGTTATTCAGATCAGTCCGTTCATTCAGTCGTGGTGATGATTGCTATGACCTGCTATGAAGGAGGATGATCCTCTACCTGAGCACCACGGCCATATTTAAAACCCACGTTTGAGGTTTTTAGATAAAGAATGATTGGTATTGTTGTAAATCTCTGATCTGTTTACCACACAAACTTCATCACAGCATGTGGAGGTCTGTAGCTAACACACATGTTTTATTACAGATGAACATTTGAAAGTTGTCTGTGCTTGTAGTAACTTATTTTATATTTCGTGGTATACTTTTTAGATATGAAATCATGATTTCTAGATAAACAGATCATAGCATAATGTACACCCATGCATTCTTGACTGCACTCATGCTTTGTGAAAATACATTTTGAGATATTTAAAAAAAAGTACTTTGAATACTTCAGTATTTTTAAAAGCAAGTACTCCAGCAGCCTGTTGCACCAGCTGTGCATAAGTTGTGTCCTAAGTTAGGGTGTAAAGTCCTCACTGAAACACACGTTGAAACGAGTTAGTTTGTAACTTAAGTTGTGTCGTTGTTTGGTTTCACCACAGAGACGTAAGGTTCATCTTAACTAGTAGACTGTAACGTCCAAACTAACCAAAACAATGTCGCAGATATGACGTTTACACTTCCAGCAGCCAATCAGAGGAAAGCACCAATTTTGATGCAAGGGTTGTTACGTTTTCTTTCGTACCTAATCGTCTCAGAGCTGACCAACAGCTGAAACAAACTTCTGCCAACTGCTGCTACAGAATAACAAAAGTTACGTAAATCTTGATAAAGTGTCACAGTAAGGTGATAACTATAGCCTAAATCCTTAATCTATGGTGTGTATGATAACAGTGACATCAAGTGGTAAAATGATCAACTACAACATACGTTAATATTCTAGAGTGCAAATCTTGGTCATCATATTTTTCCAAAGGATGTAATCTCTCGCGGAGAACACATGGCCGACGTAATCTAGCTTGGAGAACCATCTGTATCTCATCATCCTCCAAATCATCCCACCTTTCAAAACAACGCTCCTAGCAACCGATACTCTACGGAGGACTTTACACCTACTAGGAGCGAAGTGTAAGAATTAAGATGTAACTTAGGCTTACATTGGCACTGTCTCAGCCGGTATAATGCACAAAACGTTAGTAGGCTTTAAACTCCATCCTAAATGAGAAATGACTTTCAAACTAGGCTACGTTTGAACTTACGCACAGCTGGTGCAACAGGCTGCTGGACTTTAACTCAAGTCATAACTTGGCTGAACAACTTTCACTTGTATTGGAGTAATGTTTGAGCAGGAGGATCTATACTTTGACTGAAGTTATGAGGATGTGTACTTTGTCCACCACTGAATATATATATGGGCATGAATGATCCTACATGGAAACTTTGCATGCAGACTGTGCAACCCAAATATTTCATGATTGGTAAATTATTCACTTTCATTTTATTTTTTTCATCTTCTTGGTAGTTTACATTTGGATCAATTCAGAGAGGAACAATAAAGAAAAAGAAAAATACAATTAAAGTGAAAGCCAACTAACGCTTAGAGTTCATGTTGCAGTCTGGATGCAAAGTCTGCACACAGTTAAAGATTTCCTGACACAGCATAACAGAGATGACCGGGATAAGGAGACTCACGGCTTGCATTTACTACACAGAGTCGAGAGTATTTCTGTCAAAGCTGCATTCAAAGTAGAATTACTCATACAGTCTAAACATTTCACAAAGACATCAACAACTGTCTGAAGTCAAAAATAAACACAAAATAAAAAACCTTTGAGGATCAAACTCCTGAGCTCCTGACCAGATGCTTTGCTCCTCTGGATTCAGGCCTTTCTAAACTCGGCCAAACACATGGATGAAGCCCTAACTGGCACTTACACTCTATAAAGGTTTTTTTATTGGAGGCAGAAGACAGTGAGAAGGTAGCAATTTCCAGGGAAAAGTCTACCTCCTGAGCCATGGAGGGTGGTCACACACTCTGTAATCACAGCATACCTTCAGCAGAATATAAGGCCGTGATTACCATAAAGGGAAGACATCACAGTATATCATGGGGAGGGAAGCTGTAATAGTATAACATTGGTGGGTTGGAAGGATTCAGGCTGACATTAAATTCTTGCTGGGTGGGAACAAGTTGTTATCTGAGGGTCATTTGAATAAAGAAATACTAGCTGCTCTATAAAGACTGACTTTAAAGATATATTTCTTACAATAAGTCGATCAGAAACACTGCTGATTTATGCAATATCAAAAAATGACAAGGGCACATAACCCGTACTTATCACACACACACAGAACCAGCTCCCCTTTATTTTTATAATTCAGAGTGTGAAGTGACAACAGAGGAGACATTGTGCAGCTCTGTGCACATGATAATCACACTACATTTTTCTGCATAGCCTCCAGCAAAGTCGCTTCCACGGTATTCATCCCTCATCTCATCTGCACTCCTCAGAAATCATGCAGGAGAGACCATCCATGCAGAGAGTCTGTGTGCGCATATACCTCCTACAGGAGCAGCATTCATTCTGGAGAAGGTGCTTTAATAATGACATGAGTATTAATAATAAGGAGTCATACAGAAATATGTTGTAAGTATGAGCTTCTACCAGAAGGGGGCACTGCAGCTTTAATATAGTAACAGCAATCACAGTGATGGTGTCAAGTTGGTACATGTGCTGCAGTAGACTAGTCTTTAAGACAAACCCTGACCTGCGGCTACAACTCGTCTTCATCTGAGGGTGGATTAACTCTAGTTATTCCACCCTCAGGTATCACACTCTAACTCAGTCTGTTTTCCTGAACCATCCTCAGTGGACGGTTTGTTTTTTTCTGACAGACTAAAGGATGATGGGAAAGTAAGGGTCTAATAAAATTCAGAGTCCCCTCTGTTTCATACGCCTTCAGGTTATTTCTAAACATTAAAGAGACGCCTTAAGGAAAACCTCTCCTGTACTCTCCTGTCACCTTTCTGTGGTATCATTAATTTGTTATTTACTTCACAACACCAGAATTGTGTTCAATTAATGGCTCACTTTATGAGTCATTTGAGATGTGTGTGTGTGTGCGCGTTTGTGTGTGTGCATATTAATATAACTAGCATGCAAAGACGTTCTTGCACACTGGGGAGTGTCTGTGGTTGTGATGATGTCAGTCAAAATGAAGCTGCATTGCTTCCTGGTATGCTAAGGCTCCTATTTACGGATAAAGCACTGATGCAGAGAAACACTTGGACTTGAGTGGCATCTGAGTCCAGGTTTTACTTCCTTCTCTTGGGTGTTTCCCTCCTTTTTTAATTGCACTCATTAGTTTCACCTGAGTCCTGTGTCACACCTGTTTAGTTCCCCTGTCCTGTGTTGGATCATTGTACGTCTTACTTGTGTTCTCCGTGTGTTTCTTTGACATTTTAGTACGTTTTGTTTGTACCTTTTGTTATTTCATTATTAAAATCTTAATTTTCTACTCATGGGTCAGTTTATCCCATCATGACACTGAATATACAGATGTAAAAAGGACAATTCATTATAGGTCTTGTATGAAGGTAAGCTGTTAATCTACAAGAAAGAATTGTCCTGCTCACTCAAAACTATTCAAAAAACTACTTGGTGCTGACCCAAAGTGGATAAAATAAATGAAACATGTCAGCACTCACAATTAATTTGACAAACTTTTAATCAGCAGCAAAACGAAAAGAAACCAACATGAAGAAAGCCCAGGGCTGAAACACTTTTGTTTCTTTTCTTTTTGCTTATGAGATTAAAAGTTTGTCAATTTAATTGCGAGTGCTGACATTTTTTATTTATATTAAGCTGTTAATCTAACCACTATTATAGTGCATAATGCTGATGTCAATGTACCACCAAGCTAACAAAAACATCCAATAGAGGTCAGTTTTGTTTTAGGTGTGTAGTTTATTTTTGTTTTAGTCAAACCAGCAGCTTTTGGAGCTAATCGCATCTCTCAGGAAGACTGGGTGGAAATTAAATGAACAGCTCAAGCACAATAAAAGGTCTTCTAAGAAGATGTGTTTCTGTTGTTGGTGTTAAATTGTGGAAGGATGACAGTTTTAATCTAAAAACTTGGGATTCACTTTTGTTTTCCAAAAATACGGTTCGCAAAGCAGCTATTGAAGGTTATTAGTGTTCATGATTTACTTGATTTTTTTTTTCCTTTTTTTTTTCTTTATACTTTGGAAGCTGGTAGCTTAATTAGATATAATATAATATAAGATAACAATCAATGATGCCAAGAGTCACAAGTAAGATAATTGTTCTCAAGAGAAGCAATTTAATGCTGAAAGAAAATGTTGGCTAGGCTTAAATAAGCATCAAGCTTTTAACTATGCCTTTTCAGTCATCACTTAATACATTATGTTGCTCTGTTGAAAGTGTCTGTACTGTGAAATTTGTTGTGTTTTGTATGATGACTGAATAAATACTACTACTACTACAATGAGAATGTAAGTTAGACTTAAATGGGTATGGTACAAGTGAAATAATAAGGCCAGATAGTGAATAAGAAAAGAAAAAAAATCTAAAACTGTGCAAACACAGAGATGCACATTCTGTCTCCTTTGTTATAATTACATCAGTACTGGTTGGAGATGGCTTTTTGGCATTGACCTTATACAGTGAACCTGTTTTCACTGTGGATGTTTTTATGTCATCACAAGAAGGACAGGTGCTCCTGATAACTTTAACAGCTGAACATCCCATCAGCTCCTGATTACATGTTACAATAAGGGCAACAAGGTTTTCACTCTTTAGGTAGGTACTTAAATGTGATAAAACTCCATAAAAACACTCACACACTGGGATGTGTGATAACTAGTCAATGATTTAACATCCATTACTGAGGCTCTCCTCTCTTATTTTAAACATGTTCATCTTATTACACCTTATTCAATGGTTTTATATGTATGTTGTTTATAAAATAGTGTAATAAATTTCAATTCCTGAAGTAATTCAAAGGGTAAAGGCCTCATGGATGCTCTGCCAGAATGGCTCTACATAAGAAAACATGACCTGGTAATATTTCATGCAGATTGTCAGTCCCTTTAAAGTACATTATTTATTGTGATCTACTTTAAAACCAAACGTCAGCCTCTCCTGAGCCTCACAGAGTCAGACACTTGACTCTGTTACACGACACGTTCCTGTCTGCACTCGTCAGCTTTAGCTCCAGACAGGGAAGGAAGAGGACACGGGGAGATTTCTCGTCTACTCGGTTCCTATTTCATAAACTCTTATCTATACAGCTCAGTCTGAAACCCTTTACATAGTGCAAGTCTGCAATAGCACCATAACGTCATCACACCTTTGTACTTCCATAATATTGTTGTCCCAGTGTGTTAACTCACATTGTGTTACCGTAATGCAGGAGCAAGAGAAGAAAACACACAACAGGAGCTCCACAGGTCACACACAGTGACCCTGTCCCGCCTCTGTAACGTCTCTGTTACTACCTCAGGCACTGTGGTGGGATCACTTGGTCCCAACATCACACCTCTGAGACATTCAAATCAGGGGTGAGACGTTACAGGGGTGTAAATACCGTACTTTCCGCTCCCAGTATGCAAAGAGCTACAGAGTGGAAACTTTTACTTTTACTTTCTGTATTGAGACAGATGAAACTTTTACAAAAAAATTCCAGCAGTGAAACTAAAAACCATTTCAGATGTAAATACTGAAAAAAAAATCTCCTTTATAATTCTTAAAAAATTATAAAGAACACATAAAATTGAGTTTCGGTCAGTTGCTTTCCTTAACGAGTGTCTGAAACAACAAATCACTCTCTGGGCAAAATACACCATGTTCAAACCATCTGTAGAGAGGTGGAAGTTTCTCCTATAACGGTGACATTTGTCTTTTTTGATGGGAAGTGTGAACACCTTTTAGAATCACAGTAATCAGATGTGCCTCTTATCTTACAGAGGGGGTGTGCTTTTAACCTAAATCCAGTAACAGGAACAGAGAAGACTCTGGAGTAGGGATGTCAAAAAATAATGAATTAATTAATTGTTAAGAACTTACTTGAACACATTTTTTTGTTTGGATTTTATATCACGTGGAACAAACATCATGTGGTCTCATATTTGGTTCAGCTATCAGGGAGGTATTTTAATTTTAAAGGTGACATATCATGCAAAATCGACTTTTTAATGGTTCTCTACCTGAAATATGTTTCCCTGGCATGTCTACAAACCCCCCGAAAATGAAAAAAATCCATTCTGCCCCTGTTCTGATTTCTCCACCTTTCTGTAAATGTGTGTGAAACGAGCCGTTTCAGTTTTCAGTGTTTTTGTTACGTAACAACAATATCCGGTCTGTAACGGAAGCCAGAGCTCGGAGCTTGTTCAGCCCATAGACTGTATAAAATACAACTCAACCCCTCCTCCGTTTTTCATTACCTGCACAAATGTGTGCTAACAAGGAGCTTAGGAGGGACGCATGCTATTTGTAGGCTGTCTTAATAAACACAAAGGTCGGTTTTACTCCCCATGTCTGCAGATTTGAAGATCTAGTGGATGATTTTTATTTTTCATGGAAAAGTGCTAGCGCTAGTTAGCATAGCCACATAGCTACATGTTCATAGCTGTAGCTGTGTACCAAGACACACGTCGATAAACTGACAAATAAAACAACAACAAACGCTAAATCTGTGACCAATCCTTCAGAAAGGTCCTGCTGCAGGCGCCTCTACGTCAGGATCAGATTCTGGATCAGATTCAGAGGGTTGAAGTAACGCGGGTCTGTGAGCAGCCGTGTATATTCAGCCAACATGCAAACATTAGATCAACGTGCTGGAGAGCCGAGGCCACATCCACTTCCTGAGGGGGCGTGGTCAGAGAGAAAACAGACCGTTCTGAGCAGGGCTGACAAAGAGGGTTTTCAGGCATACCAAAATCTGATTTCAAAGTGGTTTTTTGAGCATAAACTTTAAAGACATGTTTCGGGGACCTCTTACACCAATATAGTTTGATGAAAAAGAGCATAATATGTCACCTTTAAAGTATGTTTCGATGTGACTCAGCTGACTGAAGGTGTTGCACACAGAGGGGAGACGCTCACCTGGGGGCTGCGGCTGAGTGACAGGTCCCCCCAAACTGTTGTTTTTTTCCCGCTGCCGGACTGATTATGACCTAGTTGCGCTCCCGGCTGACACCGGACCGCATTCACATGCTTATTTTCCTCAATAAGTCTGAGCCTTCACTTTATATGACTGTATGTCAGCGGAGATTATGAGCTTGCTCCACATGTTGGTATTCAGCGTGTATAACGTTTTGAACACCTCAATACGATCCGTAGATATTCAATACTGTCAGTTATATACATTGTGTCGTGAAGGAAAATTTGATTCAGGGGAAAAAGTGCATTTGGCATTGTTTTTGACATGGAAAACTTTTACATTTTTTAAAATGATTAATCAAAAATTGATCGTTAACATTTCCAAAGATCGATCACGGAAAATACTTGAAATTTACATCCCTACTCTGGAAGATCCACGGTATCATTAAAGATGATTTCACATCACGTCTCTTCTACTTTTTGAGGCTTTATTTTCATGGCTGCGATGACATTTAAATGTACTAGTATCATAATATGAAATAATAATCATTGATGCCAAAAACATTTGAATGTGAAGGATCAATATATATTATTTATTGTGTCCCTCAGATTTTAAATGTACTGCCATTATATGTACTACACATTTAAACATGAGAAAAAAAATCCAGAATGTTCTTCCTTCCACTTTTTAGACATCAATTATTCAAGTATATTATGGGGATTTCTTTTTTTCACTCTGCATCTGATGTAAACTTTAAGGGGAATGCTTTTCCTTTCCATGTTAGAGAAAAAACTGCTGAAGGTCGAGCACTTCTTTTTACAGTCCTGAGGACAAACAGCTCAGCAGCTTTCAGAGCAGAAAGTTTTGGGCTTAATACAACAAGTGCAGACTAATCCTCACTATAATCATCGAAATCTCAACATTGTTGCTGGGCTGATGTGCCTTAGCAGCAGCTTAGAGTGTGGTCTCTTTTAAGCATGACTTCACTTGTTGGTGAGAGTGTTTTTATGTGCGTGCATCATCCTGTACCTTCTCTGGTGAACGTCCTCAGGTTGCTGTCTATATCATCCGCTTTCTCTTTGTCTCTGAAACAAGAGAGAAGAAGGGATCTATGTCACAATCAATACACTGAGAAAAAACAGATGATAAAGAAAAACAATTTCCCAGCAGCATTAAAAACGGGTGTGTTAGTGTGGATTTTGTGTCTGCACACATGAGCATATCGTACATTTGCATGACAGCTAAGCACAGAAAACACCTTTACACATTTCCATACTTCCTCTTCTTTCCTGACACATAAGAGCATTCAGCAAACAAACCCTTCCCCCATCACAAAACACACCACTGAATAATTTAACAACCCTGAAATCTACACCCTGGTCTGTTATATGTTATATCCAAATAAAGCTGATTAAGGCTCTGTCCGCTGCAGCTTCACTGGAGTATTAAATGTCCCCTGACAAGCTGCGGCTGCTAATGGTCACTGTGCTACAACTCCCTCCAGTGTGCCTGCAGAAAACGAATAAAAAGAAGGCACTGTCACTCTCTGTCAGGAAAAGGGTAGTGCACATTCAAAGTGACACTTATCATTCCCCTGTGGAACAAAACAACAGGATTATCTGAAGCTCATTATTTCTTCTTTTAAAAACATTAGCTGGAAGAAGTTCAGACACATTTCAACAACACTTTAACTTCTGCTCTCCATCAGTGTGAGATGGTTACTCTCATGAGTACAGATCAAACGCTTCAACTCCAAACAATCAAGTGAAGGGACTGGTTTAAAGCTGTGATCTGGACAAACTGTTCGACAATTTCTAACAATCCCAAACACCTACAGGTCTGAATGTGCTCTCCTGCTGAACGACAGAGGAGATCATCAGCAGGGCAGTCATCACTCTGTGCTGTAGTGCCTTGAAACACACTGATGTCCAACTGGAAGGACTGCATGAGGAAATAAAAAGCAGCAATACAGAGTCTACTGGGTTGTTATACAATATGAAGCCCATGTGGAAATGCTAAAAACTGCAGTTCATTGAGCGTCCTCTTGAGGCTGGCAGCAGAAAAAACGAAACCACATACACACCCATTCAAAGAAGACAATCTTTACAGCTGAAATAAACATGTTTAGAGCCTGGTTCAAAAAACAGTTTGGGTCTGAAGAGCTCATTTCTATATCGTCACACACTGTACGGGAGAGTGATTATTTTATAACTCAGTATTTTGAAGATATCAAACTTACAAGTTTTGCCCAAATAAGGGCATTGCTGACTTGACTGACACCCTGTAGCTGTTAATGAAAAGACTAAAGGCCCGCCTCTTTACCTCACACTAGCTCAGACGATGTTTGGTTGTGTTCAGCATTTCCAATATGGCACCCGCCAACAATTGGCTTCAAAACAGCGCTTCTGGAACAGATGGGCGACGTCACGGATACTACGTCCATTTTTAATAGGGATGGACAATGATTTTCTAATAATCGAATATTCGTTTATTTTGTAAAATATGAAAAGAGTTACTTCAAATAAGATCTAATCTTAAAAGTACAATTTTTCATGGTTTTTACCAGTACCTGGTTGTAACACTGTATTCTCTCCAGACGGTGGCTATAGAGCGTCTTGAAGCTGTTTGCTAACCGCATTAAGTAACAGAAGAAGAAGAATGCTAACTGCACAAAATAGCAAAAGAAGAAAGCATTTGTGACAGCCACAGCAATTTTCTCAGATTTTGAATCATTAACTACTACACATGTATTTCCAGAGACTGAGCAAGGCTGTAAAATGTAAACACACATGCCATGCCCCGTTACAGAAACACCGACATAAAGGTCGAGACAGACGCTGACAGTGCCCGCTACTAGCAGCTGATTAACGTGACTGCCACACAAACAGGCTGTTAATGGGACAGGTGTGTGTGTGTGTGTATATGTGTGTGTGTGTGTGTGTGTGTGAGGGGGTGATTATTTGAATAACCGTCAAATAGATGCCAATGATTATCGAACGGTATTCTGGCTTGAAATGCCCATCCCTAATTTTGAATACAGTCTATGGTTTTTATGGGTATAAAAAGGTGCCCAAAGCAATCATTGTATACGGTCATAAAAAGGCATCTTTAATCATAGCATTATGTCTTCTATGGCATAGAACAGATTAGGACAAACTGCGCAATAGAGAATGAACAGTGAGCAACACCAGAGTAATCTTGTAGGTAATCTTCAGAAACAACAGAAAGGTTTAATAACTTGATAATTAACTAATTATTGCATCAGCGTCTGAAATTAAGCTGTCACTGTATCAGGAAACTGGATATTTTCAGCAGTGACTCAGCGTTTTTGTCTGCCAAATCTGAGTCTATAAAGAGACTCAGACTGGAACCAGTCAGTCAGTAGTCTCTGACCTAAGAACATGCACTCTATGGAGCTCCACACCGTGCAGAACAAAGACCAGTTCTGTCATTATAACCAGATAGATGAGCAGTCAGTGATGCTGTATGGATGGTTACAGCAGGTGTTGTGTCTTGAAATGTTTTCAGTCTGTCCCCCATCTGCTGCGGCTTAATTGGTCTTAATAAAGGTCTGCTGCACTCCAAAGCAGGATTTGGGGCTAACAAGGTAACATAGGGTTTAATCTGGGTTTTTAGGGCTGCAGCAGAGGTTCACTTCAGAGTGGGTAAATTCACAAAGTATATAACACTGACACCCAAAGTGCACCAGAGGAGGTCATGTTGAGGTAGAGTATCAAACTGTACACAAAGCAACACTTAACTGACCAATCAAAGACAAACACATTTCATAAAACGCACACATGTAATTATAGTCTGACTAACTCAGTGATATTTTGAGCCTAACTTACTCATTTACACAGCCAGGGATTGTTTCTGCCAGCTGCCCTTCCTTTATAGAAGCTGTAACTATGTTCTTTAGCCTGGATTACATGTTAAACCTTTTCTATTTGTCTAGTAAAGGCTGCCAAAAGTAACACATTAATTGAAATGCGTTTAAAGTCCAAATCAACGTGTAATTTTATTTTAATCTCATACTACTTTATTGCCCCTAGTTAAGCCATGGCTGCATCTCTCTGCTCTTGTTGCTGCTGCTGTGATGAAAAATAACATCACTGAGCTTTTGAGTCAAACATTTCACTTCAAAAACTGCAAGATGACTCAGTTTACAAGTCAAAAGTGTTATACACATTGTATCAAACAGAATGAAAATATCATGAGTTTCTTCTTCAAGTTTGAGCTACCACCTACAAGCCAAGCATACAGGTGCAGATTATCAAACGCATGAGTTTGGAGAATCGACTCAGACCTGTGAATAAAACTAAATAAAATAACTTAATAGCGCTTATTATTGGGTGTCAACATTGTGTAAGGCTTGAGTCTGAGGGACATAGATTGGCATCTATTAACCAGTAATACCTTACTATGGCGGGGAACAATAGTTTGATGCATACAGGACCTGTATTAAAAAAGCATGAGAGAAATGAGAAAGTAACCAGAAGTCCTGATAGATTAAATGCCGTCACATTTATGAGTAATCACTGGACGTCAGTGAGTAATCCAAATTAACTAGAAGTAAAAATAAACAAATACAAAAAATTAACTCGGAATAAAAAAAATAAAAAATAACTAGGAATAAAATAAATACAAAAATATTTAATAGGAATAAAATAAATAAATCAATAAAAATATTTCAGAATAAAATAAATATATACAAAAAATTAACTGGGAATAAAATAATTAAATGCAAAAGATTAACTCGGAATAACTGTATTGACATTTGATAGTTTTGCAGCTCCACTCTTGCATATTTCATAATATTTAACAGTTTCATTCTTGAAAAAACAAATAACAATCACTGTATTTCACAGAATAAATTGCTTTTAACTGTGTGTAACTAATTTTTGGCCCTGGAGTGCTTTATTTTAATCTATGTTTTAACATTTAATTTCTTATTTATTTAGTTTTCTATTTTTTGTATTTATCTAATCTTTTTAACTTAATTTAATTTTGCTCTCTTCCCTTCCTGATTATTTTGATTTTACTGTATTTTTTCTTTTTTTAATCACGATTATGTCTAATTGTTTTATTAATTTCTGTTGTTTTGTGTCTCTCTGTTCTTTTGTGAAGTACTTTGGGCTGCATGTTTGTATGTATGAAAGGTGAGATATAATAAAGCTGAGTTGAAAATAAGCACTTTAAATCTTTCTCCTACCTCTACGTCATGAGCCTTGGTACTTACACATTACACCCTGAACCCCCTGAGTATTACCATGTAGCTGTATTCTGTAGATTAAAATCATAGTGTACACGTACACTTGTAGAATAATAAACTAACTGGTATTCTTCATACCCAGCATATAGGAGCTTGAGTCATTCTGTGGTTGTTCTTCTGGTGATATAATATGCACACCTCACTGTGACTAACATGAAGTACATCCAGAGTACATGCTCTCATTAAACAGCCTGAAGAGTGACACAGTGCCATCTGTCACTGCAAATAGTCCTCATCTGTTTGTGCTGACCCCCATCATCCTCTGGAGAACCTGCATGGCAACGTGGGGGATGGAAGAAGAGGTGGGACTCAGTGGATGCATGGATGGATGCATGGATGGATGGATGGATGGATGGATGGATGGAGACTCCACTACTAGGACAGTAGAGACTCTCCTTATAAGGGCATGGTAATATGTGACTGTCTACCCAAGGTCTGACACATGAGTGGATTTCACCTCAACATTACACTTGGTCTGCAGACACACACACACACACACGTACACACACACTCCACTCTTCCTGTGTTCCTTCTGGACCTTGTAGACACACAGACACAGACACACTTGCCAAATCACCATGTGGACAGCACAGACTGAGCACTGATGAGAGCAGACACTTCACCACGACGCCCACTTCACTCACGATTCATCCAACTTCTCTTTCTGTGCACATCAACTTCTTCAGGCACGTACTCCTCTCTCTCCTTCCCTTTTCTCCTTGTCTTGCTTTCTTTTCCTTCACTTTACTCATCTCCTTCCTCTTAAATGATAGCTGGACTTACTTTTGTCGACTCGTGACCACAACCACACTGAGTTTGAGTAAGACGACAAGCCTGGAAGTTTCCTTTACAAATCAGCATGCATCGTACAAGATCTGAATTAGGGATGATCCAAACACGATCTCAATGGAGCCGATCTGGACGTTTTTTAATTGATCTGTGATCGCCATTTGAGATGATTATTTACGTCAGCTGTTACCAAGCATTCTGAGTTCGCCTAACTGTATATACTTAATAAGAAACTAAGAAAATAATAAACTTGACATTGAAGTGGAACCCAAGCCAAGGCTTAAAATGTATTGCACAAACAAACGTGCACAGTGAGCCAGATTACAGCAACAACTCCTGCTTTAAGGCAGCCTTCAGTACGGTAACTCTCCAGAGACACAAGGTTCAAAAAGGTGAACACACAAACCAAACACTGAGCAGTCTGTTACATCAGCATTAGCAGTCCTGTGGCTACGATGTCAGCAGTGTGGAAATATTATAAACTAGAAAGTGAAAACAGTCCGACAGCCTATTCCAATGTATGAAATATGATTGTTTTATGAGGCAGTAGCATCTGAGCTGCGTTCAATGCTACCGATTTGATACGACATCTGAAAAGTAAACATGCAACACAATGAAATAAAGCCGCAGAGGAAGATACAAAGTCTGGACTTTAAAAGGAAGGCCACAAGAGAGCGAAGAGGCCCGAAAGGTTACGAGAAGGTGGTTTAATTCATCCCTTTGGACTACCAGCTAATCTCAGTGGTAGATAATGAAGGTTTTTGCCGTCTTCTGGATCACCGTTATGCCCTGTCATCTCAACACTACTGGTTATCTGAACTGTACAGCAAAGTTTGTGACAACATATGAGGTGATATAAAACATGATGCGACTACTGTTAGCTTTGCAACAGACACTTGGTAGCTCTGATGTTCGTCCCATGTCACTGCTGAGTCTCGCTGCACACTGGAGTGATTCTTCCACTTTCGAGGTTAAAGGGATATTTCAGTTTTTTTGAAGTGGGGTTGTTAGAGTTACATGTCACTAGTAATTTTAATAGTCCCAACGGGTGCCGCTCAGCTCAGCCCATCCAACCAGAAACTGCTTGAAGAAACAACACGCAAGCTAAGCTACAGTTTTCTGTAGGTGGGGCCAAGCCTGCCACATAGTTTAGCTAATCTTGAGAGACTCTGACTCGAAAAACTCATCTCAATTCAAGTGCAGTGTTTGCAGTGCCCACCCCCCCAACAGCGCCCCCCACCCCCATTGGAAGTTCAGTTAATTTTATTTTCTATATAGCGCCAGATTACAGCAGAAGTAATTCAGGGTGACCTCTCTTATAGATCAGGTCTTAAACTTGTTAATTTATTAAACAGGCTAAATATCCTTGTGTTATTTATCTTATTTACATGACGGGATGTCATTATGCTCATCTGCTCTTTGTATCGCGCATCGCAGAGTTCTGCCCTGATGCGCGCACAGACACAAACACGTTCAGCAACTCGTTTTTTCAAGACGAAAACAAGACTATGACGAACCTCCATGCATCTGTCTCAGTTTCATTGATGATTTTTACCCCCCGGTGTGCGTTAGTGACAAAGACAAAACCGGGGGATGTCTGTTTAATATTTGACGTTTGCAGTTTTTGCCGCTCTCACCGTAAAAAGAGCTCTGCATCTACAGCTTGATTTTATCCAGTTTGGTGATACATCAGACACACTTAGTAAATTTTGATCAACTCCTTGGCTTCAAAGAGTGCCGTGAGGTGGCTGCCTGTCTAGAGTGCATGTCGATGCAGGTGCATTCAGGGACCGTTGTAAAAGTGCAATGCAGACCTGTATTTTGCGTTCATGGCATTTTTATTTGAATCAAGAGAATCAGATATAGTGTTTACATGAAGAATGTTTTCTTTTGACTTTTTTGGAGGCCAGATTATTTAACTTGAGATATTACATAAGCAAATGTGTTGGTAAAACCCTGGTCCGATATCTGATCGACTACATGAATTATTTTAAAGATAGATAGATAGATAGCTAGATAGATAGCTAGATAGATAGCTAGATAGATAGCTAGATAGATAGATAGATAGATAGATAGATAGATAGATAGATAGATAGTTTGTTGTGGCAAAGTCTGTCTGCATTCCCCCCCCCCCAAGGCTGTGAACCTAGGGGAAACACTCAAGTGTATGCTCTAAAGTCAGTTTATATAATACAAAAAATATCAATAAGCACGGGACAATGAAGCTGAGTTTATGTCCAATATTGGAGCTCTTTGTCTCTCAGCCGGTGTCTTGTGAGTGTTGCGTTCACAGCATCATTGCCCTCAGTTTGAGATGTCATACTTCAGAGCATGTCCAGATTATACAGAGCAAACTGATTATATTTGAGTTTCACAACAATGCTAGCTTGACTAAGTTAAACTGAACTAGCTGGGGTCATCTTTGAGTTGTTTTTTGTAAACATAAACAAAACAGTGTGCAGCTCCTATGAGCAAACACAAGTATCGGATCGGGACAGATACTCAGTACAACAGAACCGGATTGGGAGTGGGGGCCAAAAAAGCCAATCGGGACATCCCTCATATTAATAGCCATGAATTTGGGGTGCCATTGGTATTACCATCTTAGCGTGCGCCCCATATACAGAGGCTAGAGTCCTCGTCGCAGCTGCCGCTGGCTCGACTCTCGGCCTCTACTATTTGCTGCCTGTCTTCCCCCGCTCTCTACCCCCAACATTTCTTGTCTCTCTTCAGCTGTCCTATCAATAAAAGGGGCAAAAATGCACCAAAAAAACACAACTTAAAAAAAAAGGGACATAAGTTGGCTATTTGTTCAGTTTTCCCAATGACCCAGGCTTTCAGCAAAACAGCCATACATCCATCCAGACAGTGAGCAGATGAGTCAGTCCGTCTAACAGTCAGTAAATCTGTCAGTCATCCCAGCAGGTGGTGGAGACTGACAACAATCAGGAGATGCATGCAGCAGACTCCAAAAAAAATAAACATGTTTTTCAGGAAACATCAATCAGGAGCCAGACTGGAATTTTCCACAGACCCCACAGGACAGGTTCACATAATAATACAGCTTTGTTATGTCCCATTGTGAGAGGCTAAAATATGACTGTGATGAGAGTGATGTTACCGAACCGCCAAATTTGTATGAAGAGTAATGATTGGAACTTAAGAGTTAAGGTTTTTTTTCTTATCAGGTTTGTCAATCAGACTTAAAGACAGCTCTCTCTCAGCTTTGAAAACTATTCCCAGCAGAAAGTGAAGCTTCTCAAACAGGTAATGTCACCTCATGCTCTGAGGGTAGTGGGAATCAATGTCTTCAGTTATTCTAACTAAATAAAATGCAGCTTTTTTCACCTCAAATTTCACATCTACTCTCACTAGCTCTCAACACAAATTTAAAAACAAGGAACTACAGAAAAACCCTTTTTTTTCCTTTACGTTGACTCCAAAAGAGGGCTCTCATGGGTTTAACTTGGACACCTGATTATTGCTCAACAGGCAACTTTCAGGACCGGCATGTCTTGCTTTGGGACAACATGATCAGATGTCAGATTGAGACCAATAGACTCTCAAGACCTCTTCTCAGTTTAAGTCACAGACTGGGCTCAGTAAAAATAAAGAGTAGTTAAGGTAAAGGAAAAAGTAAATAAACAATCACGTTAATCCTTCTACTTTAAAGTCAGTTTGATAATTAAAGACAGTTTAGATCTCCACTTCACCTGGGGTGATGTCTTTAATAAGTACTGACACATCCACCCCCGTGAAGATGATGAATAAGCATGCATAAAAACATGAACAGTCTTTTTCATGCATATTCACGCACCCTGCCTGCGAGGCTGAGTTTAGACACAGCTATCTGGTTCCATAGTGACAGCAGTGACATTCGTTAAACGGGGGAAGCACATGAATAAGCCAGAGTGGAGCCCCAGGGGGGACACGCACACTTTGTTCTTCCATGGTTTACGGTTAAAGAAAGAGGAAGGTGTGTGATGAAAGCTGCTGTCACTTCTGGTTGAATGCCTGGCGAGGAGGACACCAAACCCACTGGGTAGAGAAAGACTGCAGGCATGTGATGAACATGAGTAGAAGACCCCACAAATGATCCTGAGGGGAGTTAAAGGAGTGATATATAAGCATGAGTGAGGGGTGTGTGCATCCAAACAAAGTCTGAACACCTAAAGACAGAAACACAGAGTCATTGTTGTGACAGTGTCTTCATGTTTCTGAACTGTGACTCAAGGAAGTGGAGCAAAGCTAAACTGCATTACAAAAAGAGTTTAACGCACTGTGATCACAAGTTTTAATCTTGCTCTGCTGTGTCGGAAACGGTTGTCTCTTTAAGACGATTACAGCATAGAGAACACGTACTACTTCACTGTGGCAGTATCCAGGGACTCAAAATCAACATCTGAATGTCTGGTTACAGAGGAACTCAAAAGGCTCCACATCCCAAAGTCCACCTGATCATAGGGACCATAACAGTCCACATCGTCTGGCTTGTTTATGAACTGTGCCTTCACATTATCCTCGAACCACCACACTGTGTGCTCAGTAAATCAGTAACCATGTTAAATGACTTCATGCAAATCTATCCATCGCAGTATAAAGTGTGGCTTTGTAGCAGTTAAAGCTTATATTACAGTTTGAACACAGGGTATATCTGAAGCTTTTTATATGTTGTGTTATCTACCTGCTTATCTAATGCACTCATGAACGTACTGACTGCCAGGCATTTGCCATTAAGTGCTTTATTACCGTTTAACCTGAGATGACTCAACTGCTCTATGTTACTTCCTCCGTTTGGTTATTTACAGCAGCCGCCCAAATGATTGGTTAATGAGTCAGAAACATGTCAGTAACATACCTGAACAAGTCTCACAACTTAGACTGATGTTCCTAAGACAGAGGAATCACTTAAACAGTGATTCCAACCGGGGAGACATTAAATCTAGGACTAAATTAAATCTGTTATTCCATGTTTTCATCTTTAATTCATCAGACTTCTGTCTTTAAGGATTTCAGGTTATTGTTTATCAGAAGGAGAGTCTTATTCATAGACTTTATAAATAATGGACGTAGTATCCGTGACGTCACCCATCTGTTCCTGAGCACTGTTTTGAAGCCAATGTTCGGCTGGAGCCATATTGGAAATGTTGAAATCAACCTAACTTCTGTTGAGCTAGTGTGAGGTAAAGAAGCGGGCTCTGAGCCTTCTAGCCAACAGCTAAAGTGGTCTCACCTGTCAGTCAAGTCAGTCAAGACCTTAAATGGGCAGAACTCGTAATTTTAATATCTTCTGAACTGTCCCGGTACAAAAAAATGAACCCCCCGTACAGTGTGTGCCGATAGAGAGATGAGCTCCTCAGGCCGAGACGTTTTTTGTCCAGGCTGTAAACATGTTTATTTCTGCTGTATAGATCGTCTTTTTGAATTGGTGTGTATGTGGTTTCCGGTGTTTCTGCATTCAGCCTCAAGTGGATGCTTTATGAACTGCAGTTTATAACACTTCCGCATAGGGTGCCGCTCGGTCTTATCATGTAATGGGAAAAAGTAAATTCTAACAATTTTAAAGTCTAAAACATGATGTAGGGATATACTGTAGTATATTTTAATATCATGACGTACCTTCAATTTCTATTCCATATTCATATTCACATTCCAACCAGAAGGAGGTGTAACAATCCATTGATAGGTTGATTGGTTGAGCAATGATCCAATCATATTGGCGGAGAGTCTAAACATGGTTCCATATTGTTATCTGTACGACTTTCATTTCAGAATTCCTATTGCTCATCTGTTGCACAGTTTCCACAAAGTATGATTTGATTACCTTGAACCTTTCAACAATGCAGACAAAGAAGACATTCAGGACAAATCAGCTGTGTGGAAACTAGTGTGTGTTTAGTCAATTACTGTATTAAAAGTTGTCACCATGGTATCATTAATCATCATTAACATACCACTCCTGGCCCTGCCATCTCAAATGGATTTTGAGAGGGGTGGTGACAAATAGAAATGTCACACCGCTGCAACATTTCTTTGCACTGATCAAACTGTGGATTTCCTATTGTTGTCAAATCACAGTTTCCTCTGTGCTTTCCACATTACAACATCATCAGACATCAGGCCTGCTGAAAGGATCATTACTTAACAGAACAACAAACACGCCTTGCAAATGAAAACAATAAAACAGTGTTACGTTCAAGAGAAGGGGATTTTACTGCAGGGTTACCAAACTAGGTGTGGGAATAATATTAGTACAAGTTTAAGACCGTGTCAGTGTTTCACATTATTACTATGAGTTTGATTCAACTTTGTCTGTTTTATGTTTTACTTTAAATTGAATAATGGAGCCTCATTTCATTTGGATAAAGTTAATGCATTTGATTTACCTAAATTAAGATAATGAATGGATCACTGTATTCAAACAGGAGGTATAAACACATATTGGTTAGATGTTTTGCAAAGAGCAGAGATAGTCCAGAGCTGTCTCATCTTAATATTGTCTTATTTTGGCATTGCAGATTTGTTGAAATCAGTCACTACAGTCCGGTCTAAACATTTTCTCTACATTCACCATCATTCTGTGTAACAGGACAGTTTTAGTTGAGTTAAATGGTAAATTGATTGTATTAATAAAGCACTTTTCTAGTGCTGAGACCACTCTGAGTGCTTTTACACCACATGTCACACTCACACATTCACACACTGAAGGCAGAAGATGCCACACTAAGTGCTCATCAGACTCAACTAATCCCACTCGCACACAAATGCATGCTGCCACGTCAACAGGAGAAATTTGGGACTCAAATTTGTGTGTTTTGTCCAAAGTAGAGTAGAGGAGCTGGGGATCGAATCATCAACCTTTCCAAAAGAGATGACAGACTCCACCATTGAGCCACAACACAGTACATCACTGTATTCTTACTTGCAGAGATGGCAGAGTAATAGAGATACAAAGAGACAAAGTCAGCCAGAAAGCATCAGCTCAAAATTCAACCTACGAGTACGTACAGTCAAGGCTGTCACAGAAGACTGGAAACACAACGGTCCTCTGGAAAGGCAGCCTCTCCGGACAACAATGCCTCTTGATTTTTAGAGTATCTAGAGATGGATTCTGCTGAGCGGTTGCGTCTTTTTTGCAAAAGTAGTACTTGCCCTGAGGGGAGGAATAGGCCATGACCCAGTTTAGAAATGAAACACGTTCTTGTCTTAATGCTACATTTCAGCTCGCACAATCATGATTAATCAGAGCTCTCATTCAGCCTCCACAAATATGATGAAAATCCTTTTAGGCCACGGTGTTAGAGACAGAACTGTTTGGTCGTTTATACATTACTATCGGGTGTTAGGGGAGATGTTTGAGCTCAATAAAGACATGATGCTTTGCTTGTTCTTAATTCACACAGTTATTTCAATCAACAACAAAGTGACATCACTGGTTGCAACACGCACACACGACCCATAACACACTGCAGACACTCAGAACAAACCCTGCATAGCGTGACAGCTGTTGATGTTCGTAGTCTTCCAGGATTGAACCTGTGAATCAATTATTTACTGAGATGAGCATTATGTCCACAACTGGAAAACGCACGTTTCCAACACTTCAGGTCACGCGAGGGGAGTCTGTGAGGAAATAAAGAGAACGCAGAAATCCCCGGAGAGACCACCTTTGGGTTTCACTTTCAGGAGAGTACATTACTGCGTGCGTGCGTGCGTGCGTGCGTGCGTGCGTGCGTGCGTGCGTGCGTGCGTGCGTGCGTGCGTTAAAGTGTTTCAGTGTATGATGGCTGCACAGGTCTTTGGTGTCTTATCCAAGGCAAAAGCAAAGAATAGATTTATATATTTCAGTTTTTTGTCTTTTTTTCTGGTGAGGAGGGAGGGCCACATCTGGCTCTGTGCGATCGTCCAAATGCAGGCACCCTCTAAGGGTTCAAACAAGGGTTAAACCTCAATGAAGGTTCAATGGGCTGGAAGACCGCAACCCTCCCATGAGTAATAAATGTGTGTGCATGTCTGTGTGTGTTTGTGACAACTCTGGAGCATCTTTCTTCCACTCTGCATAGCAACAGCTGATGAATAGATGATAGATGCCGATGAGCCCAGTGAGCTCTGGGTGGAGGGATTTAGGGAGGTTGAAGGGAAAACAAGGACATCTCTTAACACTGGTTTTGTTCATCTGACACTGACTTATGATAGCAAGACCAGACTCACACTCAGTGACTATCTTTGAATAATTAAGCCCCAGAGAGGTTTTTTAGCTGGTTGTAAAACAGTCTGAAATTAATGCTGATGACTCTTTAAGACTAAAGCAAGGACACCATCAGTGAAAGGAGTGATGACCTTTTCTACAAAGTCATTTTTGAAGCCTGTAACCGCTGACACAGAATGAACATGAAGACTGCTCACAGTAGAGACACACAGAGTCCTGCTGAAGAAAATCATTTAGCATTAGATGAAGACACATCTAGCATCTACTATAGAGCAGCCACTTCATCCACAAATTCTTGGATGTTAACAGATAAAGGTTTCTTAATAGATGAGGAGAGAAAAGCTAGATGGATGTTGAGGATCCTTGTGATAAAGGAACTCCTACAACTCTTAATTACTTTAGATCCAGAGAGGACTCATTAACCATGATGACACTGGTACTGTGCCAAACTTACAAACAGCAGATAGATAGAAAGTGTAGGTGATGTATTATCATGTAGGACTCCAATATGATATGTATTTATTTAGAGCACAACAAACTATCATTGTTATATTGAACAAGAGTATTGCATATTGTAGAAGGGTTTTCTCGACATCAGGGTTTTGAACAAGCGGCAACATCCAGCTGCGAGAATTGAAGCAATGCACAAGTGTTATAAACTGCAGTTCATCGAGGATCCACTTGAGGCTCGCTCCAGAAGTACCAGAAACCACATACACACAAATTCATACAAGTCGATCTTTACAGCAGAAATAAACATGTTTACAGTCTGGTACAAAAGACGAATGTAGTATGGATAGCTCATTGCTCTATCGGCAAACACTGTACGGGGGGTGAATTTTTTCATAACGCGGCAATCGCGAAGATATTAAGATTACGAGTTTTCCATTATGAGAGGCACAGCTGACTTGATTGACAGGCGGAAACACTGTAGCTGTTGGCTAGGAGGCTCAAAGCCCGCCTCTTTACCGCAACATAAGTTAGGTTAACTTCAGCATATCCAATATGGCTCCCACCGGCAATGGGATTTTGCTCTTGTTCACATACTACTTACTACTTACAGACTTTTGTCCAAATCAGTACGTACTGCTAGTATAGTAGGCATTTTCGATAACAGCCAGAGACATACACAGCTGGCAGGAAGAAGAAGCGTGACATTGGATGTAGGCAAACCAAATCCAGCACGTTTGTGTGGAGGTGTGGATGCCTTTATAAGCTTACGCAATCACTTTGAAAGCGTGCAGCAGTGGATGATTGACATGAAGATATAATGAAAAGAGAGAGTGCCCATAAAGTAAATGATTGTTATCTGATTGTGTCATTCACTCGTGGCAGCTTCTGGTTGAAAATATGAGTGTGGATATGTTGTTTCCAGAAGGTTCAGTGCTTTTGCAATACAATCAAACGTAAAAATGACAAATGTTGTTTTGTTTTAAAGCATGTGGTATTCAAGTATTTAAATCTTGATCACCTTAATTGCAGGTCTGAGAAAGGCTCAATAAGAAATGTCAAAGTGTAGCACTCGGCCCCCAGTTTTACCCTGACTTTGACGATGACGCAGATGCAGGTAAACCACAACAGAACAAGTGTGCAGCAGAATGAAAGCAGTAACACTTCTGTGAGTATACACTCATTCACTGTCATCATCATCAACTGGCACTTAGAGCACATAAACCCATTTCCTGTTAAACTGAGTCTATAAACCAAAAACAAGAGACAAAAAAATAAGCATGCCGAAGCAGCACTGTGAAGTGTGGGAACTGTGTTAGGTTCCTGTTTTCTCTTCATGTAGGTCGAGCTTCTCTTCTAGATGTGTGTAAATCCTCAATTACGTAAGACCTCATCAGTATTTTGAACAGTTCTCCCTCTGAAAACTTGAGGAAAGAAACTTAAAAAGAATCATACAATGGTCTTTATATGCTAATGACTGTTCACAAAAGTTATTCGGAGAGGTAACAGGAAGTACTGTTGTTTTTTCTCTCCAGTCACTAAACTCAGAGCCAGCTCAACCTGATTTGCAGTTAAAGGAATTTGGCTCCAGTGTTCATCTTTCCAGTCAGGTGACAATTTACAAATCTTCTGCACATTAGTACCAAATGAAAGCTTTTTGAAAGGCCAGATGTAAGAAGAATCAACACTTCCCCCTTCTTGAACTTACATGTTTCAAACTGACATGCCTGATTACTCTGAATCTGAAACCACAAGAAAGACCGAAGACAGTTTCTTCCAATTTGATGATGAACTGAACAGTGCCAGACCAAGAGGCACTAATGTTTACATGTTATGGAACAAAATGCCATTAGTAAATTCATTTAAATTACAAAGGTCAGCTGTAAATCCCTGATTGGTCAACATTTCTATCACTAGAATTTTTCTTTGTTAAAGTTATATTTTGAAGTTTTTCCAGTCACTATGGGTTGATAAGATTTTTATATCTTGTAATGATGATTTAGTTTCATTAAGTAAAAGATCAAAAACAACTTTTCTTGAGATGTTATGGGATCAATTGGGTAAAGAATCCAGTTCAGAAAAAAGTTTGTGAACTCATTTGTTATTGAAAAACAGTTTAGGGGCAAACTGAGAGAACATTATATTAAATCAAAGCAACTGGCTAATAGGGATGGGCATTTCAAGCCAAAATACTATTTGATAATCATTGGCATCTGTTCGATGATTATTCGAATAATCCTCCCAACGGCACACACACAAACAAACGCACCTGTTACGTTAACAGCGCCTTTGTGTGGCAGTCACGTTAACCAGCAGCAGGACGAGGTGCTGCCAGTAGCGGGCACTGACAATGTCCTTCCCAATCTTTACGTTGGCGTTTCTGTGACGCTGCGTGGCGTGTGTGTTTACATTTTACAGCCATGCTCAGTCTCTGGAAATACCTGTGAAGTAGTGTGAGATTCATAAATGTAGAAAATTGCTGGGACTGTCGCTAATGTTTTCTTCTTCAGTTATCATTCTTCTTCTTCTGTTACTTAATGCGGTTAGCAATCAGCTTTAAGACACTCTATAGCCACCGTCTGGCGGGAATATTGTATTACAACCAGGCGCCAGTGAAAACAATGAAAAATTTTACTTTTAAAATTAGAAAATATTCACATTAACTCTTTGATTTTTACTAAGGGAACGAATATTCGAATATTTGAAAGTCATTGCCCATCCCTACCAGCAATCACAAATGACTGTGATTGGCTGAGACATCTGTTCAGCAAGTGTGCCTCAGAGTCTCTCAGTATCTAATCAGTGTCTCTTTAAGTCGTTCACACAAGCATTTTCTAGGATCCATATTAAACCACAATACTTTATAGCCTCACGTTCAGTCACAATATCTGCCAGGGGACTTTTACAGCTGATTGTTACAGGTGCACCATCAGACTTATTCAGCACTTTGTTTTTACAATAACGTGTCAGCAAAGTGTATTTAGTTTCACTTTCATTTATGAATTCACCATGATATTTGATGCCTTGGGACATCGTTTTAACTTCTCATTTAGTTAAGACTTTTCTACAATTCCCTGTGGCTCTAAAGTTCCTGAAATAATGACCTAATTGTCTTGCTGCATCAATACTTTTGTTGTTTTCCGATTGTTTTTTGATTTACTGTACATTTAAAATACTACAACTCCCAATGATTTGATGTCCATTACTAACCCCCAAAGAATAGTTTGGCCGGTGTGTACCCAAACTTCTGAATCTGTCTTTGTGTGATTTGATAGTATGATATCATTGAAGAATTTGCAGTATTCCAGGTCTTAAATGTCTGTGTACGATCCCTGTAGTTCCTATGTCTGTTGAGTCGACCCATTTCCTCTGAGAGAGACTTTGTATAAACCAAAGAAAACCAAAGTCAACACCAAAGACCTAAAATAACTTCTGTTTGGGAATCTCTTGGAAAATGACAGGCAAGCAAAAACCAATTGTTTAGGTAGTGTGTCTACCAGTGTTACTCAGAGTACCGTAACTTTGAACTGCTGCTGTTTTTCAGAGGACTCTTCTTCTTATTGAAGAGAATGTGTGCCTTGAAATCGTTAAACAACATGACCTGGTATAATCTGTGAATATGTACGACCTCGGCGCCTGCTTATGTTGGTTCTGTTCTGCTCTTGTAACGTCTGTATCCTGAAGGAGTCATGAAGGAAGCACGTAGGGGCCATAAATACAAACTACTGAGAACACAATAGGGGTATTCAGTAGCATATCTGTACTAAGAATTAATATTAATGATGGCAGAGTAGGTTAACCGTTCAAAAATCACAGCCAAGATTGTGGATTTTATTATGCTGAGGTGACTCAAACTGAGGATGTTTGTGCGTACAGAAACAACAAAGCATGTTGGGAAAAAAGTGGCATACACTCTAGATCTGCTTAAGTAAAGCCAATTAACAAAGAGTCCTAAAAAATCTATTTAAAATACAACATAAAAAAAGCAACACACCAGCCTGAAATAAAAAAAACACAAGACTGGCCTTGGCGCTCGGCATCCATTTTTAAAATGCTTGGTCTGTTTTGACTGGCCAGGAAAACAGGCCTTCAAATTGGGTTAGGGGAGCTCCGTCTCCCTCAGGCTTCCTTCGCTGAAGCAAATGTGACAGCAGGGCGTTGTTGGGGGGGTTGAGCTCAGCTTGAGGGGAGGTTGGCTGAGTTTTGCCCTAATATGGACACAGGCCGGGGGGAGCGGGGTGCTGCTGGGAGGCAGGGGAAAAGGGTGGGCTGGGTGGAGAAGGGGAAACCTGCCCAGCACCACCACCACCACCACCACAAAGGCTGCCTTGCTCCACTCTGCTGTATCGTTGACACGCTCTGTCCTTCCTGTTACAGTCTGCTGTACACACCAGCAGAGGATTGAACTGTGTGGTCCACTGACTGTGCACTCCACACGCTGCTCACACTGAAGAACTCTTTAGGACTTGTTCATGAGGCAAAGCTAATTTTTAAGAAGTCATGTCGCTCCCACTCAGAGACCATCCATCACATGTCAAAACAAGCAGCATACACATCCAGTCAGTGACGCTGAGTCCTCGTCCTCGGCAGCAATGCTCCGCTCTGTTTAGCAGCTGGCTCTCTGTGCCCTGTGGTTCACTCAGCTGGGCCTGCTGCCTAATTTTACACTTGCTCATTACAAACATACCACTATCCCTCCACCACATCTGGCCTCTGATGTAGAGGGAGAGAGGGGGACACAGAGACAAGTACTCACAGTGGTCTTGGTTTTGTTCATAGAGCCGAGGAGAGGGAGGGGACTCTGTGGACATAGTAAACAACTCGGAGGCTTCTGTCAATGCTGAGGCAGAGAAAGTGGGAAACAGAGAGACAGACTGCCAGGGCACAGAAGAGTGTGTGAGGAGAACAATGGAAGGAGGAAGAGAAATCAGGGCAAAAAGCGAGTAGGAAAGTGAAGGAGGGTGTTTGGTATTTAGAGAGGAGGAGGAGGTAGAGTGGCTGGTTGTTGCTGCTGCACAGAGTGGGACTCCAGGCGTAGAAATTCCTCCTACATCTCTGCTCAATGCCACTTCTGTTCTGTCCAGCCTTGCATGGCAGCAGCACTGAAGATACAAAGGGAACCATGTCTGTGTGTGACTAACTCTTATGTGAAACTAATATTACCAAGTCAGTGTGTATGTGAGAGCATTAAGGGAACTTGTCAGCTACAAACTCAGCTAGGTGGAAGTGCCCGAGCCAGGCGAACAGAAGCTACAACATAATTGGGTACACCAGGACAGATGAGCAGCACCCAGAACTTTAAAACATCTGTAATGAAACTCGACTTGTACAGAAAAACAAATTCATCATGATTATATCTATTCAGATTCACTTACAATACTGTAGTTTTATTGGTTGTTGTGGAGACTCCATAGAGTGTAAGATGTATTTTATTGTAGTATAAAACGATAGGCTGGAAATGAGTCTCTATTTCATATCTAGTACAGCTCAAAGAAACATCTTTCCTGGCCTTTCCTTTTCCTGAAGGCTGAAGGAATAGTCTGACAATTTGGGCAATAAGCTTATTGGCTTTGTTGCTCAGAGCTGGATAAGAAGATCAAGCAACTCAAATCTATCTGTTAAATATAAAGCTGCAGCCAGCCGCTAGTTAGCCTGGTTTAGCAGAAAGATGAGACACCAAGCAGTGGTCTCTGGGCTAAAGAAATGAAGCCAGTGTGTATGGAAAATCAGCAGATCCTCTATAGTCTACAGATTAAATGTTGTAATAAATGTGGTGGTTAACTAGTTTGAGTCACAGCTTGTTATGTTTGATACGTTTGCTTTGTCCAAACCCTTGGCTTCTCTACATTATCACCATTGTCTGTATATAAAGATGGACCATGTGTCTCCACCTCAACCCATTGCACAAAAATGAAGCCAAAATACCCTCTGTTATGTCCTAAACACCTCATGCTGGTGATGTTTTTCGAACCAGACACTTAAGGAGAGTCCCAGTATTTACGTCATTGGCAACGACATGGTCACAGCCAAGAGTCGAACCGGCGACTCCTGCGACGAGGACTATAGCCTCTGTATGTGGGGCCATTAGACCCCTAGGACACCAGCTGCCTGTTTTCTTCTTCTTTTGCTATTCTACTGCAGTTTGCATTCTTCTTCTCCTGTTACTTAACGCAGTTAGCAAACAGCTTTAAGACGCTCTATAGGCACTGTCTGGCGGGAATACCGAATTACAACAAGGCACCGGTTAAAACAATGAGAAATTGTGGTTTTAAAATGAGGAAATAGAAAAATTTTTACTGAGTGAATGAATATTTGAATATTCGAAAATCAGGTTCCATCCCTATTTTATAGCATCAAATAATTAGAGTTATAGTTTTATTCTTGTATAGGTATTTTAGGACGCAGACAAAGCCAGAAATCCTAGAGGGACATTTTCACACTCCTAATACTTTAAACTGAGGCTTTGTCATAGAAAGAATCAACATGTTTAATGATACAGGAGTTAGGATTCAGTATACTGCAATACTGTAAACTAGGGGATGAAGAGTGCTACTGCACAGGGTTTATAAAGCACAGAAAGAGTCAATGCCATGCGCCTTTGCATGAAAACTATTGGTTAAAAATGAGTGTTTTTAGAAGTGAATACAAAACATATCACAGTTCTTCAGTATCTGTCTTTTAATTTAACATTACTGAAGAAATTCTTGAAGGGTAACAAAATCCTGCCAGCCCTTCTGAATCTGACTAACTACTGAATCAATTCTTATCAGGCATAAAAAAAGCATCTCTGTCACTGTGCCAAGCAGCAGTCCTCTCCATCACATTAACAGCTCAGAGAACCCTGTCCTCGAGTCATTTCTGCAACAAAAAAAACAAAACACACTATACCAACAGAGTGAGTGGAGCACAGGGGTGTTCCTTATGAAAACAAACCTATTTCTGGCTCTGAACGCTGACTCTACACTAAAGGATCAGTTCTAGTCACGGATCACAGCAGAATGGTCCCGGAGACGATACTCGACCTTTCAGAGTGTGCCTTTGGTCTCCGTCATCAGACAAGTCTCGGGGCTTGACTGAGGACAAGATCAAGTGCACACGCTTAGTTAGTCATGCAACATATCTAGGCCAATTCTTTTCCTCCTCACACTGTCCTTACTTTGTTTCTCCAAGTCTGCATGCCATGGAAACTGTGTCCCTGCCTTATAAGCCAAGTCTGGATCACAACACACGCAGAAACAGATACAGGAGCCTGCACAAAGCTCAATCAGAATACTCTGTCAGGGTAAGGACTCCACTCTGACTGCTGAGAGTAAAGAGAGAGCTTTATGGTACATTAACTACTGCAGAAATGACACGTTTCCAGAACAACATTTAAAAACACAGGCAGCATGATCAACCAGTCGTGCATAGATGTGTAGTTTGCAAGCAGTAACCTCCAGTCTCAAAATATGAAGTCCATGCAGAAGTGTTATAAACTTCAGTTCATAGAGCGTCCGCCTGCTGAGGCTGGCTGCAGAAACACCAGAAACCACATACACACCAATTAAAAAACGCAGATCTTTACAGCATTAATAAACATGTTTACAGCCTGGTTCAAAAAACAGCTTTGGCCTGAAGAGCTAAGCTAAGCTAAGATTATAAGTTTTGCTCATTTAAAGACATGACTGACTTGACTGAGAGGCGGGAACACTGCAGCTGTTGGCTAGGAGGCTTAAACTTCGCCTCTTTACCTCACACTATGTTAGCTTGAATTCCGCATTTCCAATATGGCTCCCGCCAACGGTTGGCTTCAAAACAGCACTCAGGAACAGATGGATGACGTCACGGATACTACGTCCATTATTTATACGGTCTATAGAAGTTCACGCAGCATGTTTGTAACAGAACCTATTTTTCTTGCAGCAGCCACTGGACCTCAAATTAAAAAAGAACATCAAGACTTAAAATCAGCATAAACCATCACAATCCCAAGAAACTGTAATCAGGGTCAGAGTTTAAGCCATTACTTTGCAGCCCACACACACACACACACACACACACACACACACACACACACACACACACACACACACACACACACACACACACACACACACACACACACACACACACACACACACACACACACACACACACACACACACACACACACTGTCTGAGCTGCTGTTGTTTCAGTCACTCATCGGTGCTCCATGCAGATAAACCCTTCTCACTAAAGTGTGACGGCTGTCACATCCTAGCAGACCGTTAGGTTTCATCAACAATAAAGAACTGTAAATGTCCAGATTCCAGCACCTGCAGAGATCAGTAAGAGTGCTGCTGAATTGCAAAAAGGTAGTCAGGCTGAGGCCAAGATCCTCCTGCCAGCTGTGGAAATGCAGTACACAGTTATTTCAACAATCTCTTTAAAGATGAAATGAAGTGATCTTTGATGCATGGAGCTAGAGGAGGTCTGTACTAACAGATGCTTATCCTTTGAAGCCTTCTTAATGTTTGACTTATTGTGCTCTGGACACACGGATAGGGAAAGCAGCATCATGTCAGCATCACGGGCGTCAACAGGAAGCGGTTTTCACGTAGTTTCACCTCAGAAAGTGTTGTTCACGCAGCACAAGTGTTTGTTAAGCTGACATAATAAATTGCAGCGTTCATGTAATCCAGCGAGGAACACGGCAGTGGGTGATGAGAATAATTCAGTCCGTCTTGTAGTTTCAGAACTTTCAAACTTGATTTGTACTCTAACAGGATTTTATAAGGCTTTCCAATTTTCCAGTGGCCTAGAAAAAAAGGATGCTTTGGGCATTTGCACATCAATAAAAGTGCCAAAGCAAAGAAGCCCCTGGTTGAGAGTGGTTTGCACAAAACTGATAGGACAGATGGTGAGCATTTTCAATGAACTTGTTGTAGCAGCATTCAGACTTTAAAAAGAAACAACAGGTTACTTGTCTGAGAGAATGAAGCGTTTAACTTTGCAGGTTTGATGGTGGCCAAAATAAAAGTCAGAGCGATAGAGAAGAAAAAACAAGTATAAGGTGATTTAATTTTGTGTTAAATTATTTGATCTTAAGTTAAAAAACTCAAACCATGAAAATCAACCAGAACTGATAATAATGGACAGTCTAATGTGTCACAAAGTCAAACAATAATACAAAAACTAAACACAACACATTCAAAGTGAGACTGTAGTCCGTGAAGGTTGATCAGTGTAAAAAAATAACGACGCCTCTAAACAATCCCGGCCATTGAGAGCAGAATAACAGTGAGCAGCAAACAGACGCACAGAGAGCTGTTGTCCCTCTGACAGGATGTGAGTATAAAAAGTGAAACGTGAGCGGGAAGTGTGCAGGGTCATAAAGCAGTGCAGTTCCACACACACTCGTTCTCACAGGCAGACAGATAAAGAGACAGGCAGATGGGTAGTTTGGGGTAAAACAGGAACTTGGAGCGGACGGTTTGATTCGCATGATGTTTCACTGGGACACAGCCACGCTGCACTGCACTGAGAAGAAAACTCATTTCCTGAGAGGAATGAAAACAGGAGGGATCCATTGGCCAACAAATAAGAAGATTCAGGAAGTTTGACTGGAGGACATTTTTTGACATGTAACTGAAAGTGTTAAAAAAGGAGATACAGTTGAGATTAGGGATGTCCCTATCAGCTTCTTTGGCCCTCGATCCCAATCCGATTTTTTAATACTGAATACTTGCCGATACCGAGTCCTGATCTGATACTTGTGTTTGCCTAGATAATAGTTCAACAAGAGATAAGAGAGTTAAGCTGCACAGTTTTTTTTCCTTTCACAAAAATAAGTAATCAAAAAAGAACTAAAATATGTCTCATGTTTATTCCATCTAGCTTAATCCAGCTAGTATTGTTGTAAACTCATAATCTGTATGACACCCACGCTTAAATCCAAGGCTGACCTGAACGCAACACGGACAAGACAGAGCTTGATTCACAACGTTAGCATCTGGCTGAGAGACGGGGACGTAAATACTTGGAGTGACAGTGAGATCAAAACACGCCCGGTTGCATGCCACTCGCTACGGTGCTGCAGCTGCCGCTAGCTACAAGGTTGCTAATGCTAACGTAACAGACAGCCCTGTGTTTGGTTTTTGTTTTCGCCATTTGAACCATATGTCCCTGGAGAGTTACCGTACGGTGTGTAGAGCATATGTTTTTTCTAACATGTTAGTTCTACAATACACTGTAAATCATGGCTTGAGTTCTACATCAATGTCACATTTAATATTTTCTCATTATGTATACACGGTTAAGTGAACTCCGAACGCTCGATCAGACTCACGCGTTAGCCTTCAGCTGCAACTTCTGTTCAGTGACAGTGGATGTAAATGATTGGATGAGATGATCGGCATAAATGCTGATCATTGATCAATTAAAAAAGTCCAGATCGGCTCTGATCCGATAGTTGAGATCGGATTGAGACAGTTGAGATTAATAAATCCTGCTTCGTTAAACTGAAATTAAAGTAACTAAATAGTGAACAGCTTTCATTAGAGTTCCTTTATACTCACTATGACGTATGGAATAAATCTTAATTGTATCCTCTTAATATTATTCATGAATAATTTTGAACAGAAACAAGTCAATTTATAAAGTTAGAATAATAGATACTTCATCAAAACATAAAATAAATTGTTTGCCTCACGTTGAGTTGTAACTGATTGATTTTATCATGAGCAAAACAGTGGGACTCTGTCAGTCATGGAGAGAGGTATGAGACAGATTGTGCCTGGTTTTATCCTTTATGTATTGACTGTATGAAGCTGTATTATAAAGGAATAGAAACAAGCAGCTGTGAAGAGATTTGCATCTTACTCTTTTACATTTGTCTTTGATTTTCATGCAAAGGACAAGTTCTCTTAATTTTAGCAGGATAATCGACTCAGCAACGATGACATGACAAATCCATCCATCCTCTTCAGTCCCAACACCAAACCTGAACACACTTCATGTTGTGACTGTGTCAAATTCAGCAGCTCAATATAATGAAAACTTAATGTGAACAAATTAATACAATATTTGAAATTCTCCAGAATCATAAATCTTCAGACTTAACATACTAACGTATAACTGTTAAAACTTCATTTCTCTCCCTCTGTTATTTTCCCTGACACACACACACACACACACACACACACACACACACACACACACACACACACACACACACACACACACACACACACACACACACACAATCTGTTAGCTGAGCATCTGAGGCTCCAGAGCCAGTGAGAAGTCTGTTGTGTTTTCTGTTCCAGCCCAGATGGCAGCATTGGCTGAGTCAGCGGTGAGCGGTGGTCCACAGTAAACTGGATGATTAGTGGTTGACAACAGGACCAGAGCCCAGCACTGAGAGCCTGGAGCAGGAGAACTTGTGGATTTCACTTTGCTTCGAATGAATCAAATAATGACTTTAGTAAAACGTGTTCAGCTAACATATGAAGAGCTGAACTTTGTCCTCTTCATACCTCTAAATTGTTATCAACCAACTGTACGGTTCCTACTTCCCAATTGTGTTGTCTAGGTGTAGCAGTTTCATTTACAGTCTACAGTTGAATAAAGGAAGAACTCATCTCTGCCAAACTTTGACTCAGAAAGAATTATGTTGTCCAATGTACCAGAGACAGCCTTGTAGTGCTGCAGGCTAACCTCAGTTGGCACCAAGTGTAAAGAAAGATAGAAGAACACTTCCCATTGCTTGTTCAGATAAAACCTAACAACAAATATTAGACTTGGCTCAGGCACAGAATCTACTGCTGGAAGAAAACACTCAGTGATTTCTCCTCTTAGTTTAACAAGAGCATCTTTTGATTTATAGATTGACTGTTAATGCATGAAAGGGATTTTAAGTACTTAACAGTTTATCTGTTAATATCACACCTCTCTCATAAGGCAGGGTGAGGATTTAAGATGTAATTCAGTGTTTTTGTTTGATGCTTGAGTTGTGAAAAAGGTGAACCAGGTCCTCAGTAGAACCGGATTTTATGCTGATTGTTTTTACTGTGTACGGCCCCCAGCACGTTCACAGAAATGGTTGAGCCAATGGACTCCAGTTTCATGCAAATACATGATGTTATTATGAAACTGATCAGGTCTGTAGTTAGAGGAGCGAGATCAGCTAACGTTAGCGAGATTAAAGCTTGTACAACGTGATTTGATTAACGTTAGCTACGTACGGGACCAAGAGGAGTTTGTTGTTCCTCTGCACAGTATTTCTAGACATAAGAAATTGTAATCAGGGATGCACAGAAAATTCGGCCTCAAAGAATTTTCGGTTGAAGAAGTGCATTTTTGGTTTTCGTCTGAAAGGCTTTTATCACCGAAACAACACGGCCGAAACCGAATGTTGGGATGACACAAGCAAAGAAACTGCGGCCAGTGCGTGCTTGTCTAGATAAGGGCCAGCATGTCTGCATCCGTTCTTCCTTTAATTGCAGCACTAAAGCGTCCTCTGAGCAAAGAGGTTAAGACGGACCACGGAGTGAAAACATTGAAAAGTACACTCTTAGAGTCTGTCAGCACACATTTCACTTCGATCTATTCTGATCTTCTGCACTCCATCGTGACTGTACTTGATCCAAGTTATAAAGATCATTACTTGGATGTGGGAATAAAGCAGCGCACACAAGAAATGATCCAGGCCATGATGGATGCGGAGAACCCGCATGGAGACGGAAGGAGAAGGAGAACAGAGCACAGAAAAAAAGCCCCTCATCTGAACCAGATGAGGGGCATACACCCTCATTGTCTGATATGTTCAATGAGATCCTTGATTTTAGTGAGGTTAGCACACAGTCAGAGCCATAAATGTAAATGGTATTAATAATTGGCATAATCACTTATTTCAGTGTTTTGGTTTTCAGCCTTGGTTTCCTCACTTTCAGTTTTGGCCAAGAAATTTCATTTCAGTGCATCCCTAATTGTAATATTAGCATTTCCACTTATAAAGCAAGGAGGACAACCCTCAAACTTTTGACCTTCATGTAGCTGTTGCCCAGTCACGGTGTTACCACTTGAACGCAAGGCCACTCATTCACACGACCTCACAACTTTACAAGTTCCATTTGAAGGCAGCTTAAATCTCCAACCCTCTACATGACAGGCCGCCTTCATCTGCCATCATACTTGTCAATGGGTTGTATTTTTAAACAATATTCATGCAATGCTTGTCGAATGTATTTTTGGTGGCACTGCTGAGTACGTACAGTATGAATTCAGCCTTACTAAATGACTCGACCCTCTACCACATGCAACCTAAAAAAGTGACAATAGGTTCAAACCACAATGTGAGAAAATGCCAAAAGGGTGTGTGATGCTATATCCTGTTTTTATGAAACAGACACAAACACCAAGTGGTGAGAAAATTAAAACTCAGACAACTTCAATCTGCTCTGCCGGTGATGATGGAAAGCTGCATTCATTTCAGATTCTACTAAATAGATGTGTAACGTCTGACTTCCTGTGTTCCTCTTTCAAGTGTTCTCCCATAGCTGTGCCACCTTGCATCAGCTCAGCATGTGAAACCTGTTCATGGCTCTGAGAGTGTCGAGTCAGAAATGTTTAACCTGTGTTGCCTCTTTGCCCAGGTTGTAATTGTAAATGAGAATTGGTCTAATTGACTTACGTGGTAAAATAAAAAAATAATTAATTAACCTAGAGCTGGGCGATATTGAAAAAGAGGTCATCATGATAACATTTTTCATATCAGTCAATATCGATAACTATCACGATAAATACCAAATCATTCTTTTATTTAAATGTAAAGGCAGATTTTTGGTTAGCTTGTATCTGGATTTAGTTCTCTGATGAACTTCTTGAATCCATCATTTCTGACGGTGGCAACAGGGAGCAGGTCTTTAGCGTTAAATGAGATTTTTGTGAAGTTTTAGTTTGTAGATTCTTATTTTTCACAGGGTGTGGTAATTTGCATAATTGGATTAAAATTTTCAGCAAAGATATATAGAGTTGTATTCTGTGTATCAGTTTATTGAGTATTGTTTTGAGTTGTGCACTTCCCTTTAAGATTACCAAGGGTTACAGGCAGAGTGATACTGTTTCCCAAAGTGCAGTGAATGCATCACAGTTATTCAGTGTTCAACACCACAGCATGTAAGTTCACACAGCCCTACGCAGAAGCCTCCATACGGAGCCTGATGTGCACTTCCTCAAAAATGTAATTACAAACAAAAGCAAGATACAGAGCTCTGTGATTGGTCCACTGAGCAGTATTGTTTTTCCTGCATTTACAACATTTCCTGTATTACCAGGTAGTCCCTCGTCCTCTGCCTACACTCATTCAGAGGCCATCTATTCCATCTCCTACACTGTCTCCTCTCTGATCTCCTTTGCAATGATTGCAGTAAGATCAACTGCAGCTCCAACTTTATCATAATAAACTGCAAGTTCAGCACAAGTCCTGCTCACACCAGGGTAGGCTGCTATGATGTAAACTGTAGAGTCAACGCAGGAGCATTAACCAGGCTTTAGTTGGAATGTTTAAAATGTTATCACCCATAAAAATATTCAGAGGGTGATGGAGGGTGCTGAATAGTAGTCTTTGTCACTTCAACATATGGCCCAAGCAGCAGTCTATCATCACAGTTTGATGTTCTTTATGCTGGCAGGACATTCACAAGCAGTAGTCTGCTCCTTTCAAACCAAACAGAACACGACTTGGCCTCCACATGGCCGTGAATCCAACGCTACATCATGTGTGATGCTTTTTATGCTTTACTGCTTAAAGTCATGACTTGGCATCTTCCTTTTGGGGCTCTATAAAGCCCTGCATGCTCTAACTTGTCCACAGCGAGTAAAAGTGAATACAGAGGCACAGAACTACCCGAGGCCATGCAAAAAACATGCAAAGCATTTCAACTTCTTTCAAGAGAGATCAGGTTCAGCCAAAACAGCCATTGTCCCGCATGTTTCAGTCACACAATTCTACATGCATTCCATTAATGCTGCAATTACAGCCCGGCATGCCGACTGAAACAAAACACGTCAGCACAAAGGAGCATGCACACTGTGGTGGAGGAGTGCAGCTGTTGCTGTGTGTCTTCACTTTACAAAAGGGCGCCATTTCATTTCAGTGCATGGAGAGGCAAAAAAACAACAACCCACAGCAATCATGGAACAGATAGATACACATTGGTATCTTAAGCTGTTTTCACATAGAAGGATGGAAACAAATGATTGTGATAAGTCACTTTTAGACTCTTAAACATTGGCTTGTGAATAGGGGTGTAATGATTCATCTACTACATCGATGCATCGATTCATATTCCTATGATCCAACTACATTGATCTGTGCTCGGCAAGTTGGCCTTCCGGGCGACATATATCGATCTAACATCGTTTTAAAAGGTAATAAATCGATTGTATCGATACTAGGAAATAACGCATTGGATTTAAGTGCGGCAGACTTTATATGGAAGTGGGTTTTTTTTCAGTTTTAATGATAAAGACATTAAAAGTTACTCAATTCAGACTTCCTGTCTGTGACGTCACCTGCCAGCAGACAACAAAACATAGCATGGCGGATGACAGAGGAGAAGCCGGCGAGCGAGAAATTATCAAGCCACCATTGCGGTCCAGTGTGTGGAAACACTTTGGCTTTTGCAAAGACGGAGATGTTCTAAATAAGTCGCTCGCTGTTTGTAGGATGTGTAAAGGTCAAGAAAAGTACCGCGGCAACACCACAAATCTATCCAACTACCTACTAAGGCGCCATGGGATTTCACACAACGTTTAAATCCATAATTAATTTATACCTGATTCCCTTACAAGAAACAACAGGAATCTAGGACTGTCCAGTATAAAGGGCTTTATTTCACAGTCAGACTGGTTGAATTTTTGGATGAAAAGTTACTGAATTGATTCGGATTGTATTGTTCTAAATGAACCAATGTCGTCCTTTAAACGTATCGGAAACCACGAATCATGATACGAATCAAATCGTTAAAAAGAATCGTTACACCCCTACTTGTGAAGTAATTTTCACAACCCAGTCTGTGTGAATTTCAGAGCAAATCAATGTTCCTTTAAAGTTCTCAGTCACAACTTAATCCCACACAAACTATGGCTAGGTGCCACCACTTACTTTAAAAGCTGTTATTACTCATAATTAAGGTCTACATAAATCAATGATGTGTTGTCACTGGATCTTAATTAGTATGGACTTCCAGTGAGGCAAAACAGAGGCACTCAGAAGGAGCTCGTGTCAAGAGAAACAAACAGCTGCAGTTGTCTGGTATTTACAATGATCTCAGACCAAGACATTTAACTCAGCTCTGACAATAGGACTATTATACTGGTGGAAAAAATGCAGAAACATTTACACACACTACAAAGTGCAGGACTCATATTCAGTCCCCACCGCCTACCACTGTACAGTAAGTCCAGTGCATTGATGTCAATCCGAGGTGAACTCTTGTGATTGAGGATGAACTGTGTTGTTGAAGTGTTATAACTGTGTTGCAAAATTGAGTCCAAAAGCACCTCAAGCTTAATAAGTAGAAGAAAGAAAACGCTGTGATCTTTTCACGAGGAGTGAAGTAGTCAGATGTAGCGTGGCTTCAGGTCGGCTGGAAGTTGCAAGCTAAGTTTGCAGGCTAGCCAGTGCGCCTGTTAGCAAGCAGGGAAGGATACTTCCTCTATAAATAAGCGTCCAGCACTAAATACGCACAGGTGGTGATACATAAGAGTCTTATCACACTAGCACAGCGTTTACACTCGCAGTATAACTAGATGCAGCGCTACAAAGCGGCAAATATGAGCTAGCAACTTCGCGTTTCCTCCCCCGGCATCTCTTCCCATGTGAACTCATTTGACAGTCACTGATTTAACGGGATACACAATTTGGCACGACACCATGTATAGTAGCAACATCAGCTAAACACCAACTTCACGCGTATAAAAGTTGTTTTAGCTTGAAAACTCACCTGTACGTGTCTGGGGGGAGTACTTCTTCAGAGGTTATAAACCAAAGTCTCTCTCTGAGCAGTACTTTCACCGACCTTGGCAGCTCTGCTTGTCCCCGGCAGCAACAGACAACAACACGCTCTGCACAAACTCCTCCCTCTGCTCTGCGACTAGAACAACCACAGAGAGAAGTCATAAGCCCCGCCCACACATGGACGTGATTGGTCAATATAAAGGACAGTGCGAAATAAGCCAATTAAATCTGCTTGAGTTATTCTTTAAAGTGTATACATAGTGCTCTTTATGCGCTCTATCAGGAGGTTTTTGACACATGCTAATGCAATTCCCTTTACTGTGAATTTCTATTGATTTTCAACATTTAATTGGAAATATATTTTTTATTTTATTTTATTTTATTTTTTATTGAACATTTGCATTTTTTTCTTTAATTATTACTTTCGACATTGTAGATTAATACTGAAGACATCAAAACTATTAAATAATCTGGCTTTGCCATAATATGGATTACAACAGTAGTCAAATAGGGCTATCCAGTGTGTAGTAACCCTACCTCTGAACAACACAACTGATGGTCTCAAACACATTAAGAAGGCAAGTCATTCTACAAATGAACTCTTGACAAGGCTCATGTTAATTAGAAACCATTCCAGGAGACCACTTCATGAAGCAGACTGAGAGAATACCAAGAGTGTGCAAAGCTGTCATGAATGCAAAAGGGGGCTACTTTACAGAATCTAAAATATAAAACATATTCTGGTTTGTTTAACAGTTTTTTGTTAATTAAATAATTCCATATATGTTCTTTCATAGTTTTAATGCCTTTTGTATTAATTTAGTCTTTCAAATAATTAAAATAAATACAAACCATTGAATGAGAAGATGTTTCCATACTTTTGACTGGTAGTGTATAACTCATTGGTATAGGTATTAGTTGCAGACACATACGAGGAGCTCATCATCATCACTGCTGCACTTTACCTTATTATGAAATACATCCAAATGTTTTTATTTGGTCTTAAATTACTAATAACCAGGTCAGTGTTGAGTTGACAAATTGGAGCTTTATCTCGTGGTAAATGTCCTGCCTCTAAGGAATAGATAAATTTGTTTAGACAAGTGGGTGTGAAGGACAGGGGTTGTATATGTAGCAATGAGGATTGCAATTCAATGTACTAAACTCTCAACTTAACTCATTTTTATTTGTATTGCACCTTTCATAAATTCAAGCATGCAGCCTAAAGTGCTTCACAAAATAATAACACAGAGAGACAGAACATAACAGTTATAGGTAAAAGTGGAAAGGAGAGGGATATGAAATACTTGAAAGTAAAACCATGACAATAAAATCAATAAAATAAAATCAGATAAAGAAGAGAAAAATACATATAAAAATAAAATGTAATATAATAAGATAGAATAAAACCAAATAAATAAAAAGTGTGTTAAAACAACTGTCATAATGGTAATATTATGACAAATTACTCCAAGTTGAAAGCCAGATTAAAAAGGTAAGTCTTAAATTTACTTTTCAAAACACACAGAGAGCTCCCTGTTTTAAAGTCCAGGGGCAGAGAGCTCCACAGTTTTGGTGCATACAAACAGAAAGCTCTCTCTCTTTGTGAGGGACACATGAGGAACATTTAAAAGGGAAGCATTCGAGGAACTCAGTGATCGTGGTGGAACATAAAACGACAGGAGATCAGTGATATATGGAGGAGCAATGCTGTTAAAAGCTTTAAAAACAAGTAAAATAACTTTAAAATCAACTCTAAAAGAGACAGGTAACCAGTGCAGAGCTTTAAAACAAGGAGTTGTGTGATCTGTGACAATGACACAAAGACACATATAGAGGCTAAAAATGTCAAGGCTCTAAAATCATACCATAGAGTCTTTACAGCAAAGGGCAACATGTAGCTCAGCTGTGTGATGCTTGTCCTGTGTGTTTGTCCTACCAGGTAGCTACTATGCACGCTGGAGCCTTAAACAGTATAAGGTTTGGAGCTCTTGTTGTCAGCAGTGTGTCTTAAGGTATGTTCAGGGTAAACACACCTCCACAAGGCCATAAAGGCCGGTTAGGTTAGATGACGGGGGTCAGAGTACACCCACGTCTTCCTCAAGCTTGTTGTCATGGAGCTAAGTTTCCTCTGCTGTGACTTTACTCACACCCACGCACATAAAAATCAGTCAGCATGTGTATTTATTACCCTGAGCAGTTATCACAATATGTGTTATATTAATTCAGTGACGTGTTATATCATGTGTGTTATGCAACTGTGACACATTTCTAAAGCTGGAAAGAGGTCAGTGAAAGTGGACGATCAAACTGTCACTGCTTGTGTCACTGTTGAAGATTTTAAAGAAAAAAAACATTATAGGAAAACTATTAAAAAACCCTCTTAACTTAATGACTATCACAAAATGAATGACTTATGAAACACAGCAGACATTTTCACTATCCAGTTTATTGGACAGGTCAGATTACTTGACATAAGGTTCATAAATGCGTGAACTTAACTCAGAGTTTTGATTCAGCTGTTTATTGTTTGATGTTTATTGACACTGTTAGGGCCGTGGACAATCTCTACTACAGAGCTGACCTCTGATCATCCTACTGCCAGGCCACAAAGGATAGTGAATCAAACATTTCCTTTGAGTAACATTGGTCAATATATGCCGAAGTGGCCAAACAGCGTCAAATTATGTAAAGTAGTCCAAAAGTGACACCTGCTGGGTGGTGCTTGTAGTGTTGTCATAACTGTTGCAGTGAAATATCTATCTGTCGTCTAAACCTCACTCTGAAGAAAGGGCAGCAAATGGTGCATAAGCTGTACAGGATATAGAGATCAACTCTTAAACTGCTGTGATAACATCTCCCTATGGCTAAGGTTACATGAAATCAGAAAAAAATATTCTCACTGTTCTTAACATGAACCCTATTTCAATCATCAGAACATCAAAAAATATAAGCAACACTACTTTACAGCTGCACTGCTATGACAGTGAAAACCACAAACATTATTGTAAGCTAAATGTAACACTGCACAACATACCTCATCACTCCATCTGTTTCTTTCAAAACAAAAGTAATTTATTTAACAGAACAACTTCTAGTGTTATTCATACCAAATAATATAGGGTATCTTCTGCTTTTGTTGAGGTAAATGTTACACTTATTAATTTGGTCCTGCCCAATGTTTGTGTATATTGCTGGGAGTTTTCCTTGAAGACATCACAGTGTTGGCTTATAGAGGGTTTATTTGGTGTCTATAAATAGCCTGCTAATACAAAAAGTACAACTTAGAACTGCTCCTCATGTTATAGTGTCAGAAGCTCTGTCACTGTTATACAGCAAAGTATGAGAATCCCAGTAATTCTAACATCATTTTTTTTTTTACATTTTCCTCATACTCAGAGAATTATTTCACAAATGTTCAACACATTTCTGCCAATGTACCAACTTTTAATGACACTTAATGGAAGAGACATATCAATTTCTTGTTCATTCTGTTTAATGTTTTCCTATTTACAAAATGGCACATTAAAGGTACAATTCATAGCAACTTGTGACTCATGAGAATGAGTCATTAAATATGCTGCACATTTGACACTAATGCATATGACAGCCTGTTTATTTCTCTTTATTTTAACAGCTGGAACATTTCCCTTAGTCAGTCATTGTATTGAAGGTAAGCTGCTCCCTGAGCCCCAACAAAACTACAGTCATATAGGGTCAAATGAAAACACAAAACCAATGTAACCTTCATTCTGGGGAGACAGTATGTACCATTTCTGCCCCCTCCCTCAGGAACTCTCCCCCTAAAGACCTCTGTGACTGCACTGAGTTTCAAATCCCAACTCAAAACTCACCTTTTTAGAACTTATTCTAACTGTAGATCATTTCAAACATGTCTGTGTTGTTCCTTAATGTGCTTTTAATGAATGTTTTTATGATTTGAAAGTGTCTGAATATTTTGAAAATATAATAAATAAATAACATGTATTATAATTATAATTATAATTTTATTTATTTATTTATTTGTATTTATTTTCATATGTATTTTAATTAGAAACCATACATTACCAGAAAGAGCATTTATAGTGATTGTGATATCAAAGTGTTATCAAATTGTGCATATTTGAACATAACTTCACAGAGAAGTCACTGGTAGGTCATTTAATCATGAAAATGTTCACTGTTATATCAAATTACAAAAATTCCCTCAATGCAGACTTGAACCCTGACTGAATTATAAGCAGAATAAAAGGAAAGCCATCATCCTCTGGGTGGCAGTAACTCACCACACTGCTGCGTCAGCTGCCAGATATCGACAGAATTTAACACAATGTCCATCATCTTTTTATTCAAATGGACCATGCACAACAGCAAATCATTCCTTACAAAAATATGATAACATATTTTTACTTCTTTAATATTTTGCTGGTTATTCTTCAAAGAGAAAATGCTTTCTCATCAATCTCCTACCTGTTCCATGTCTTACCCTGCAGACTAAATGATTTATGAACATGGTAAAGCACCTGTGGGTGGGGTTTCCCAGCAGTCACCCACTGAGTTATAGGATTACGAGTGCTCAATGCCATATCATATTAGCTGTAGGGTAACACACATCTTTAGCATAAACCACAGGGAAACACTGTTATTACTGTGTTAATGCAAATATACAGTATGCCACATGTTATCCTGTACAGTTTGATGTCTCCTTCATTTAGACATGACCAGAACCACATGGAATCCCGTAATCCCCCAAGGACCATATTAATGGCTGTAAGGCAGTTTTAAGAGAAAACCTGCAAAGTGCAAATAACACAGCGGTTTTAATGTCTGTTGTATTATAAAAATGGAATCTAACAGCGAAAGGCTTGTTGGAAGGGATGGTGGCCTGAAAGTCCCCATCATAGCCTTGAGCAAGGGCGATGGAACCTTGTTTATGGTCTGCATTAATGTCATCCCAGGGCAGGGACTGAGAATGAGCTTAATATGAGGACATACGGCATTAGGCTGTTGTTTCAAAGAGCAGACTATAGATGCATACCGAGAGCACAAAATAATAAATACAGTGATATTAACATTCATTCCCTGAAGGTGAAAAGAAAATATAAAAACAAATGCCGTGTTAGCGCTTCCCTCTTTGTTCACCCTTGGTGTTGCGCAGTGCAAAACAACACTTTCCACTCTTTCATCTCCTGATGTCCATACTTGGCTGGATGCCGAGGTTCTGTTGCTAACGGCTGCATGGACCTGTTTACTCACTGCTCAACAATACACTTACATAAAAAGGACAGCGGCGATTATATGTGATATATGGACATACTGCAGCCTTAGCAACAGTGTTTAAGCTTGTTAACCCACTTGTTTCTCCTAAAATCCACGCTTTTGCCTGATTTCAGATCCTCCCAAATACTTTGATTGAAAACAGAGGGAGGGAAAATGTTGAGCGATATGTCAACATTTCCATTTTTTGTGGGTCAGAATTTAAATGCCGCTAGAACAGATGTGAGTATGCACAGATTCTAAATGTCACTGCTGCTGTTAGATGACAAGGCTTTTTGTTGCCCAGTGGGCCAGGTGCATTGAAGTGTCATTTTTGTCTCATTCTCAACCTCCCTGTACAGCGAAGCAACAAAATGTCAGGCCTCTGGTCGCCCATGTAGAGGAGAGACCAGTGTGTGTGTGTGTGTGGGTGGGAAGCAAGTGGAAGGGAAGAGAAAAAGTGAAATAATTACACCCCCTTTCTTCCATCTTTTTCTTGAGACTAGGCTTCTCCATCTTCTTTGAATAAACACATGTTTCATATCTTAAAGAAGTACCTCAGGAAGAGATGTACATACTCTAAAAAATGTAACCTCACTGAACCTTAGACAAGGCTGCACAAGATGCCTGTTTTCTTGTCTTGAAGATCATCTAGTCTGACCTTGTCTGGACTGTCTGACTTAGTGTTTCGACACAAAACACTTCACCTTGGATCATAAAGCTCACAGCTATTTGAGGTGTCTTAAAAATTTTACCGTCTTATTTTCTCCTGCCCTTAAAGCTACACCTACGTGCCTCAGTGTTGTCACTCTAATTGGCTTGTGTTTGGCAAGCGTGCTGTGCAGTGACACACACACACACACACACACACGCACGCACGCACGCACGCACGCACGCACGCACGCACGCACGCACGCACGCACGCACGCACACACACACACACACACACACACACACACACACCTACACACACACACACACACACACACACACACACACACACAACTTGACAGTAAACAGTCTTACTCAGATCTGCCAGGCTCCCCAGACTTGGGAGCACTTGTTGGATCTTTGTGAGCATTTTGATCTAATTTACTTGGTCATAACCCCCGTCCACTCTGTCTCTCTGCCTCCTTTTTTCTGCCTGTTTCTTTGCAGCTGACTGAATCAATACCAAAGCTGCTGCCTGCAGACCTTGGTTGCACCAATAGTTGTGTGATGCTTCTTGCTGCAAGTTGTGTATTTTCTCTTCCTTCTCTCTTGCTTTCTTTCAGCTTTGCATTCTGCTCTGACAATAAAAGCTGCCACTCAGTAGCACTGGGTGGCTCTCTGCAAAGGATTCCAGGGTTATTGATTTCAGCAACATTTCCCTTTGTGTCCCGATCGATGGCCGGAGGTCCACAGTTGAATTATTGCTGCAGTGACATGTCAGGAAACAGAAAAGCAGTAGCAGCAGTAGCAGCAGTAGCAGCAGCCATGGGGATCAGAAATTGTACTGTGTATGAGTGCAAGAGAAATATTCTAGAAATCATTCATAAGAAAGTGGCAGAGTAAATGTATAAACCCACAGCATTCTCAGGCTTTTGTGCACCTACATCCTGTGCCCTGTCATCAGATTTGTATCAGACATAAACGGGGGCGGTGCAGACTTAGGCAGTGAAGGTAGAAGTGCATTCGTTGCTCCTCAGATATTGAAAAAGAGACTGTGTGTTTGCACTGCAGATCTTGTATGAGTGTACCTGCAACACTGTTTATGTTCTGGCTACAAAAAGCAAAATAACTCTCGCAAATTTTTCTTATAATCTTAAGATTTAAAAAATTGCATGCTAAAGCAGCAATGAGAAATTCCTCTTAAATAAATTGAATCCATTTAGGCTCTGGATCCAAACGTGTCCAGGGATCATCTTGCATTTGAACACAGTGATGGTTGTTTTCAGAGTATTATGGCTTGTTTTGTCTCATCAATTCCAATTTCTCACTTAAGATTTGTTGCATCAAGTTGGCATCAAACAGCTGGAACCAACTTAGGAAATACAAAAATACTCAAGCAGCTGTTATTAAACCTGAAATGACTAGTAATAAGATCAGTGCTGCATACAAATACACAGTCCTATACACTTTCAAATATGTGCAAACAAACGTAATTTACATTTTGGATTTTAAATTCACCTTTTGACTGACATTTCCTTAACTCAGACCCAGAGGTCCATATCAGCATACAAAGTATTTATTTTCATACAGCAGGATTAAGAGGATACAATTTTGCCCTACTTAAGTTTTTAATTTGATCTTAGCTTAATTGTATTACTACTTAGAGGCAGCCAAAGAAGACTTTATAGCCACGACAGATGTTATAACTTAGTCCTGCAAACCTGCTAGCAAACAATTAATAATTCATTCAGACATCTATTAAACAAAGTGCAACAGTAGCATTCTTAAGTTTAACCCTCTATAAATAAAAACATGCTGCTGCTGATGAACTTCTCTGACAAATTAAAGAGTTGTTCACTTTTCCCATTTATCTATTGTTTGGTGCTAAGTCTGTAGCAACAAGTGTTTATTTCCTAATAGTGTTTGTTAAAAACAGCTACAGGCTGATAACAGCAGGGAGAGTGAATCAAAACTGTTGAGTTGCTTGTTTGAAAAAAGAAACAATTAGCCTAAAAATTCAGAGATGCCCGACAGAGCTGAGGCCAACTGTAGAGATTGGTGATATGTCTTTATGTTGACCTCTCCAACATGTGAAACACTGGCATGACAGAAATATTAAATTAAGCTGTTTTAAAGATGCTCCAATTGTTATTTATATGTAAACAATAGTTCAATAAATGGTGGAAGCCCAAGGAAGGTATACTGTACATCAAATTTTGTATTGCTTGTTTTCTTGCAAGAACAGGATCACAATATCATAGGAAGACCAGATCAAGATAATAAGATATATACTGTATGTTAAAGTGCTACTTGCAGGTTTGAGACCTCACTGAATCAATATGTAGGAAAATTATTTTTAAAGTTGTATTTAATTAAATCCATGAATTGATAAACTACAGTAACCTCTGGAGTCATGTTTGCAAGTTTCATTTGACTTCCATGTTAAAACCAAGCAGCAACCTCTGGGCGCGAGAATTGAAGCCAATGCAGATGCGTTAAAAACTGCAGTTCCTTGAGTGTCCACTTGAGGCTTGTCCTGTAAGTGATGGAAAACCACATACACACAAATAAAAAAAAAAGCCAATCCTTACATCAGAAATACACGTTTACAGCCTGGTACAAAAAAATGAGTGTAGTGTGAATAGCTCATTTTACGATAAGCACATACTGTACGGGGGTGAATTTTTGTCATAACTCAGCAATTTCAAAGATATTAAAGTCACGAGTTTTCCATTATGGCACAGCTGACTTGATTGACAGGAATACTGTAGCTGTTGGCTAGGGGGCTCAAAGCCCGCCTCTTTACCTCACACTAGCTTGACAGAAGTTAGGTTGAGTTCAACATTTCCAATATGGCTCCCGCCGACGATAAGCTTCAAAACAGAGCTTCAGAAACAGATTGGTGATGTCACGGACACAACGTCCATTATTTATACAGTCTACGGTTGAAACAGACAACCAGATGTGATGTAGCACATGGGAGTACCACAGGTTAAGCTAGTGTTCATCAGCAATAAATAAGAATCTAAATGCCAGTTTTGTTCCTGTGCATATGATGGACCTTAAGCTTTTAACTTCTTAGCATGTTTAAAGTCAAACAGAGCAGGAACAGGACATTATCAGTAAATAACTACCACAGGAGGCGTGAAGTTTCGGAGCAATGAGACCCAGCAGAGAACAATAGTGAGTGAGCAGCGTTAGCTAACCTTATCTAACAGTGTGTTCACATCACAGGTCGTTGGTTAATAATAATAATACACCAGAGATATAGATGATTTATAGAGGAGACGAGCAGATATAACATGGATCTGTCTTGCTTTTTTTTTTATCTTACTCACTATGGGGCTCAATCTCTCCTGTATTTCTGCATCCAGTGAGTCTGTTGTATGATTTATTACATGTTGTAGGCCTATGTCTCTATGCCCCTATTCTTTAATTGATACGATCGGAAGATGAAACCCAAGAACTGTCATAATAATTAATTGCTGTGAAGATAGACATTTCATAATGTGGATCTGTGTGTTTATCACGTGTATTATTTTGTCTATGTTTTTGCAATGTTATCAGACACTCCAGATTACAGTATTGCAGTGAAATGGAGTAAATAAATGTATGCATGGATGCTTAGGGCTTCCATGATAATCTATGTATACTGTGAAAGATTTAGGCTGTGATGATGCAACACAAAAAGTATCAAAAGATTCTTCAGCCTCTTTCAGCTCTTTAGTTAGTTTTGGTCTTTGGCACCAAAAAAGGATGAAATGTTCTTCATTTGTGCAAGAGAATCTGTGCTAAGCATTTCAGAACCAGTATCAAAAGTTGAATCAGCTCTGGGAACCATCCCAGCATAAAGCAGCACACTGTGTCATTGTGAGCAGTGGTGCTGGTGTTTCCCCATCCTTCTCCACCGGCTATGACTGAGTGGCCGTTTGACACCATGTTCTTATGCAATCAGCCGAGGCATCGGAGTGTGACTATCGAGGAGGCGCGAGAGACTACTGGCTGCCAGCAACAGCAACTGAGTACTGTAATGTAAGGAGGGAAAAAGAGAAAGATAGAAAGAGAGTGGTTGACTCAAATATTTTTCAGTTAAGTATGAGAGAAATTAAAGAGATGGATGAACTCTGAAAAGTATGTAAAGGAAAGAATGAGAGAGAAAAGAAGAGCAGGGAGAAGGATTCAGAAAGCACAACTGGAGACAGAGAGGCAGACACAAAGATTCACAGTGAATATGGATGGACATTCAATCACAAAGGAGAGAAGAAATGAGAGAGAAAAAACAAATCAGAAACAGGGATGAGTGGAAAAAGGGAGGCTGCTCTCTGTAAGGATCAGTGCAGAAGAGTCTGGCACGGCCACAGAGTCTCAGAGAATCAGGACAAACACACTGCAGCACTTACTCCTATGCCATCTTCATTACCACCCTGTCCAGGTCCACGAGCACACTGCTTTTTGATTTATGCCTTAATTAGCCACCAATGATGGCAGTAAAACCCGGTCCTATACTGTATCTATGGCAAATTAATCTTCTTACCACACAGGCTATATGCACATGAAGCAAAGTAACATTAAAATAATGTGGAGATGCAAATTGAAACTGTTATACGTATCATATGAGCAACAGATTTTCATACAGAGTCAGTAAATCTGATTTATCTACTCGTTAATAAAGCATAACCATAAAAATACATCAACACGAAGAGATAGTAGTTAGTGATATTGCAGACTATGTAAATCTCCTTAAATGTTCAGTGTTGAAAAACATCCTCACATTTGGGTTTTTAATCTGCAAGCAGAGAATGCACAAGAAAAAACAGTCTTTGCATATCAGAAATATAACATGTATGCAATTACATAAGTCTGCATAGTCTGTTTTTATAGTCTGAGATGTAGAGCTGACAAAACGACGGACATCTCAGTACAGTTGTAGGAGGTGTTTTTTCTCTCTTGGCATGCAGTATTTTCAGGAACACTGATAATTCCTTCATTTAGAAACCGTCAATTTGCATCCTTTTCTGTATCCAGTAAGACTTTCAACATTTACTTGCATCGTGATGGCGTTACTTACAATGGACAAGCTTTTGGAAGAGACTCATTGCTGAAGGGGAAAGACATCCTGCCTCTCTGCTCTCGTCGACCCTCCATTTGTCAAGTTTTTATCATTAAAGTTTTTACCATTAAAAATGTCTATCAGTTGGATTCTTTGAGCACAAAAAAAACCCACTTCCTCTTTATTTCCCAGCTGTTGAATCTACACAGCCACTTACTCAGTAAAAAAATATTCATTACTAGTTTGTCTGTTCAGTGCTACCGTGGAAACATGGCGATGCAAGATGGCAGCCTATATTAAAGGGGGCTCCTATGTTGGTATAAAAGGCTTGTTCTAAGCTAACAAAAACAAAGTGATATGTCATATTCAGGTGATTATACACTCATTTTAACATATTTACGTACATTATATTCAATTTTTATTAGGGCTGTGCTGCTAAATCCAACACACACCTTTAAATCTTGCTTGTAGTTAATTTTCATGCAGTAAATGCACCACACAGTGCATTTTAAGGACACCTTAATCTTGTCAGAGCTCACACCTATGAACTATTTGTAAAAAAGTTGTTTTTCATTTGATAAGCATTAAGAACACTGTCAGCTATACTTTACAGATAAACTTGAATTAAACTTTACACAGTACTTACATTTATTTTCACTTCATTCAGCCTTCACAGATAAATTCAAACTCAGTTTCTTCTAGTACTCCACTTTGAAATACTGTTATAGTTCCCTCAGTTAACTAACTGTGTTTCAACTTGTGACTCTTTTTATCCATCCCTAAATACTAAAATAATTTGAATTGGTTAGTGCTAATCCATTACCTTTAAATAATTTAGCACTCTTTAATCTGTGGAAACCTCAGTGATGAAGAGGGAAAAAAAACAGATATAAATGATCACGACTTTGTACTCGTCTTCTGAATGTAGTTCTAAGAGATTCATCGGTCCAATAAGGCATTTCTTTTATATCATGAAAATGAATTTACCACCCAGCCCTGAAGATTTCTTTCACTGTTTGTTGTGTTGTCACTGACTATGAGCCTGGCAGCATCTTTGCTCACTCAAATGCTTCCCCCACCTTGAGGATTACAATGAAGTTGTCAGATTACAGAGGCCCTCTGATGTGAGTGGGGCTTTCATGCTAATTTTAGCCTTGAGATGTTTGGTATCAAGTACAAACTGTCTTAAACCTTTTGGTGATTCTTTTTAAAAACAAAGCAAGACCTCAGTTGAGCTTTATCCTCATATAGCAGCCATGAACCTCGCTCTGCTAACAATTTCCAATAACAGGCTAACAACCTCTCCTTTTATGCCATCATCACAGACAGCACACTGCTGAAGGGCTGTGGTGGGGCTGCTCCATTTGCAGGCTGCTGCTGATAATGATGCTGTGAATCTATATATAGATTCCTCTGAATGCTTTGAAAGTATAGAGGGGTGTATTATAGACAGACAGACCAGCGATAGAATGAAAAAGAGCTGTGTAAGAGAGAGAGAGAGAGAGAGAGAGAGAGAGAGAGAGAGAGAGAGAGAGAGAGAGAGAGAGAGAGAAACTGTGGCGACACTGAGGTAAGAAAACTTAAACAGGGAGGCAGATGGAGATGGAGAGGCTGGAGGCTCAGGATGTATGAAGGTAAAGAAACCTTGAGAGTTTAAGTCTTTCTCTCCAGGTGTTATTTTGCAGCAGTAACCACACAATCATACTGAAGACTTCAAAAAGTATGTTAAGAAATAACATTTACATTTTGTGAAGTTATTCTCAAATTAAGTGAAAACATCAGTATCATGATCTTATCTCATCTGTTAGCTAACAGGTATGCATGCTTCTTGATATTGTTGTTAGGCTAAGACATATGAACATTTTGCAATCTTTCATGTTTTAAGCAGAATTTCTGTTTTGCGGCTAACGAAATAGCATTCTTTTTAGTAATGTAAGGTAACTAGGGTTGCCAACTGTCCCGTACTAGCCGGGACATCCCGTATATTGGGCTAAATTGGTTTGTTTCATGCGGGACCTTAATTGTCCCGTATATTGACTATTAACTCCTGTAAATACAGTACACTGCACTCTACAGATCCTAGATCAGATAAAATGGCAGTGGCAGATCATGTGCCAATCACACCGCCTGTCATCCAATCACAGGCCCCCTCACACGCATCAGTTGTATACAGAGCAAATGCGCCAAGTCCTGCAAAAAAGTGTGGAGAGAATTTTCTCGCTGATGGCCATTAAATGGTCAGACTCAAGAAACAGATGCAGCACAGAGCTGATCAAAAATGAACTTCAAATATCTGTAAACTGTGACTTGTCATTAAGGACTTCTCTCTGGCTGTGCAAAAGGACAAAAGACTGCTTGAGTCAGTCAAGAGCAGCAAAAAGTATCAATGGAAAAAGTAAATTTGGTGAGTCATACTCCTCTTCTGCATTTCATTTTTCTTTTGCCTGTTTTTTTATGTAAAGAGCCAAATTGTGGATTCCTTAAGGTTTATTCATATGAGGTTACATAATGATACAGTAAGGATTAAAGGGAATATACACACTTTCTGCATTTCCAGTTGAATCACAATATGAATATACGCTGAATTCACACATCATGCTCACACCACCATGGCACCGTGCACCTGCTCCTTATTTAGTAGTGAGAAAGTTGGCAACCCTAAAGGCAGCCGGCAAATGTACAGGAAGTTCACTACTCAGTACATTCAAATTGAAACAACTGCTGTGAAGAATAAAATAGTATATCCTGTTAAAAGCAAAAATATACTAATACAATGTGCTGTTGCTGCATTAGATAAACAAATGGTGGCTAATGTTAGCTAATAGTAGCTAGTATTTCTGTGTAACTGACACTGATTGAGAAACTTTTCTGGCATTTTTTCTATCAACTACTAATCAGTTCACACAAGTGCAGTCTTACTGTAATGTTGGTCTCAACCAGCCGTGATAAAATATAACTTGACCAACTTTATATGCATTCCCAGGCTAGTTGCTAAATGTGGTTGGGGGCTATATAGTGCTAATGTAAAGTTTAGTTTATCAGAGGCGGAATGACCTCTCCCCAGCATAACGCCTCTGTTACACACATACTGTAGATTGTATATTAAAATGCATGTTGTCAGTTTGGATTTGAGTGAAGCCAAGAGATTTACAGCACCCCCTGCAGCCTGCAGTAGTAGTCATAAAACCTGCCATTATTCCAGAGGGATCATTGCAGCAGAGAAGACATAGAATGGCGAGAATAAACACAGCAAACTCTACCACAAGAGTGACTGAACATTCCAAAACCACAACTCAAGTCAACCTGTGAATCTGTTCTGCTGTGGGCTGTACCCTACTGAGGGCTCTTCAACCTTTTATCCGTAAGTTTGACGTGTGTTTCGGTCAGTCCCACGACTCATTCAGCCCATTCACATGTGTGCATGTCGTGAGTTCAAAACATGAATGTCAACACCCATGGAGAGGATCTTACGGTGGCCCTGAAGGGCAAAACACAACAACATTTCACAAAACACATATGGATTCCAAGTGCATACTGTAAGTAGCTTTGAGTTTTTGCACCATAAAAAAGTTTTCTTACATGTAACATTTATTTGTTAGGGTGTGCAGTTCATACCAGTTGGTTGTAATTCGTAGACATTTTTCCTGGCTTCAACCACTGACTTTTGCTATGTAAGTGGTAAGCTTATACCTCCACTAAAGTAAAGTTTTCAGTCCCTTGTCCCCTTTTCTCTTTCATGTTTCCCAATTTTATTCAGCAGTGTCTGATCCACAGGAATCAGAGGATCCCTTAGTGTGTTGTGACTTCAGCCTAAAACTACAAAAAAGGAGAAACTCTCTTCCGTGTATGAATCCTGCTGCTTTGAAGCAGCAACCTCCCTGTTTATGTGATCTTTATTTACCAGAGTGTGTTTGCACTGCTGATTCACAGTTTGAAGAAAGGGTGATGCCACAGATGTTAATTGCTTACATGTACATGAACATGTCCTCTAAAGCCATGGGGAAACACTGTTCACTTTACCTCAGAAGATGCTCTCCTCATTAACTTAAAAAAAAAAGCAGCATGTGAAAGACAGCGAGGATGAGAAAGCTAACTTCCTTTATTAAATAATAGATACACTCTGAAATATACATGAAAGTCTCCATTCTGCTCTCGAATTATGTAATCCAGGGCTCGGTGAATCAAACGTCTCCTATTCCAGTAAGAGTTGGAGTTACATAACACTGAAGATGGAAGTCAAAGACCTAAGGGCATCATTATTATTTCTACTTTAAACAAACGGCTTTCCCCTGCCCTAAGTAATGGCAGCTGTTAGCATATCATATAAAAATGGATAATTTAAATTCTCAGTCTATGTTCTCTGTTGTTCTCTTTCTTCCTGCACACCTCCTCATGCACACGGACTCCTCAGCAGAATAAAACAGGCACAGCTGATTGTCTGAGTTTTACTTGACAGGGAGTGACATGCAATCAGGGGTAAGGAGCACTTGATTTTGTTGTCTTCTCTGTGCTGATTTGATGCCCGCACTGATGGAGGGGTCCTGGAACATTTGCATCAAGACAAAAACATAAAAGTGCATGTTTTGATTTGTCTGATTTTGAATCATTTCAACACTTGTGTTTTGAGTTTTTTCCTGAACACAGTGCAGGAGATTGTTTGACCTACCTCCCTGTTAACAGTCTGCCCTTGGTTTGCTTGTTTTTCAACCTTTTGAGATCTGATTCCAAAGAAAGGAACAAAACAAAAGAACTCACCACAGAAAGTGAGATGATAATTGGACTCATAAACTCTAAGTAGTTATTTGAATCATTGTTCTTGGGGAGTGAATCAATAACACAAATTGTTTGACCTTTTTCTCCCGTCTAACTCAACTGCTGTTTCAACTGCAATAAAAGCACCAGGAGAAGCAGTAACAGACCACATTTCATGTGCTCAGCTGGTGGTTTCTTCTATCTTTGCTGTGATGGCGATCACCCTTCTGGTGCTAAGTGACGATGACCATTCTTTATTGCTAAAATGACAGAATGATCTCAGTGCAGGCAGTTTAAATCATGCGCCCCCCATTTGAGCCACACTTTGTCTGATTATCCACCGTGCAGCTTTGGCTGACAGGGCAAATGAATTGGAACGTTAAGTTTTTTTTATCCTGCCTCATTTTCTGCTCCGCTGTCTGACATGTCAGTGTTATCTACTATCAGAGAGGATCCCTGCAGACTTATCACCTTATTCCAAGGGCAGACACATGATTGGTAAAGTGGTGATACGCCATGCTTGGTTGGTTTGTGCTGAACCACACCCAGTTTCCATCTCCAGGGAAAAAGGAAGGACAGAGATAAAACCTTGCACACAGGCGAAACTACTGCAGATGTGTCACACTGCACTACATCTATTTCTGGTATCCAACATTTTTTTAAAGACGACTCACTGAGATAAATGTGATGTGTGTAAATTGTGGGTCTGTGTTTAGGTTGGTGGTGCGTTTATCTTCACAGGACACACCTCAGTGTGGACCATGGGCTAAGGTAATTCTGGTTAGAGGTGCTGTAAATGTAATGCTAAAAGGGTTATGTGATGATTTATGAAATTAGACAAAATAAATGTGTCAGTCTGCAAAGTTTGATACACTTTATGTGATGATAGCTATTAATCTAATTCATTTTACTGTATTCAAGCATTGCCTGTATGTTGCAAATCCATGATTTAAATATCAGGGCTAGTTCTGGATTGACTGACATTAAATCTTACAGACGTTCAAAATCCCCAGAGGATAGGTAATCTTTCAACGTCCTGTATGACCACTGTAAGTTTAATATTACAAGTATGGTGTGAATTTACTGAACAACTTCCAGTCACTGCCATGAAATTGGACAGTTATTCATGCTCATAATAAGTTGCTAAAATTCAAATTAATTCACCAATTTGTCTGTCAACAGTCACATCAGATGCACTTTGTGTTTAGGGCAAATCATTGGATGTTAGCTTGCTAATGAACAAAGATTAGCCAACACTAGCTTTAGTTTAAAAAAAAGCCTTATTCTCACTTGCATAATCTCTTTGAAAACTCAGTGAGCTCATGTGAGAACGCAATAAGAAATCTTCCAGAAAATTCACCCCCAGTGAGCGGGTGGGGAATAATGGCATTGAAATCATGCAACCGGTGTCCTGTTAAGTTCTGCTGCTGACTACGGCGTGAATCAATAGCAGAGGCTGTTAGAGTGCATTGTGAATATTTATTTTGTCAGAATTAGTTGAGCATGTATTGGTATTCTGATATGAAAATTGTATTAAAGATTTCAGAAGACGTGTTTTTACCCAGGTCAAATGATGCTCATATTGAGCATCACTTTATAATATAACACTACTCTCTCCATTTACATTGTCACAGTAACGGGAGCATGTTTTGGTATTCTATTACTTGAGGTGGGTAGGTTAATCAAAAATGCAACTCTTTAAAGTGTGGTTCTGTTAAAAAAGATCTTAAAGGTGACATATTATGCTTTTTTCATCAATATATATTGGTCTAAGAGGTCCCCAAAACATGTCTTTGAAGTTTATGCTCAAAAAAAACACTTTGAAATCAGATTTTGGCATGCCTGGAAAACCCTCTTCTTCAGCCTTGCTCAGAACGGTCTGTTTTCTCTCTGACCACGCCCCCTCAGGAAGTGGATATCCCCTCGGCTCTCCAGCACGTTGATCTAATGTTTACATGTTGGCTGAATATACACGGCTGCTCACAGATCCGCGTTACTTCAACCCTCTGAATCTGATCCAGAATCTGATCCTGACAGAGAGGCGCCTGCAGCAGGACCTTTCTGAACGATTGGTCACAGATTTAGTGTTTCTTGTTGTTTTATTTATCAGTATGTAGACGTGTGTCTTGGTACGAACATGTAGCTATGTGGCTATGCTAACTAGCGCTAGCAATTTTTCCATGAAAAATAAAAATCGTCCACTCGATCTTCAAATCTGCAGACGTGGGGAGTAAAACCGACCTTTGTGTTTATTAAGACAGCCTACAACTAGCATGCCTCCCTTCTAAGCTCCTTGTTAGCACACATGTGTGCAGGGAATGAAAAACGGAGGAGGGGTTGAGTTGTCTTTTATACAAATATGGGCTGAACAAGCTCCGAGCTCTGACTTCCGTTAAAGACCGGATGTCGTTGTGACGTATGAAAACACGGAAAGCTGAAACGGCTCATTTCACACACATTTACAGAAAGGTGGAGAAATCAGAACAGGGGCAGAATGGATTTTTTTCATTCTCGGGGGTTTGTAGACATGCCAGGGAAACATATTTAAGGTAGAGAACCATTAAAAAGTCGATTTTGCATGATATGTCACCTTTAACAAAGATGTTAGTTAATCTCTCTGTGAAAAACTAGTGGAGGTTAACATTTATGCTATTGTCACAACCTGTTGAAAGTCTGACTGTCTGCCCCTCTTCCTACTGCAATGGAAAGGATCCCCATAATCCAGTAAAAGATTCAATCCAAACACAGAATGAAAACATTGACTGGCTTATACTCACTTCTCCTCGCCAGTATTTTCTTTTTCATTCACTTGTTGATACAGTGTACGTTCAGTTATTCATAGATTTGAGGTCAAAAATCATGATCAAAATATACTCAGTTGCTTTATCTGCCTACTTTTAAAAAAACAAAACTTTATTGCAGTCATTGACAATATCACAGCAGTGAAGTTGTGTAAGAATGTGCCAGGGGTTTAGAGGGAAACACAAACGAAGAGAATAAGAAAAGAGTAAATTAAAACATATAGCAGAGTCAAATCAAAGGATCAGTGGTTCTTATCTTGGATAACTTTGTAAAACATTAAACCGTGACCACTGCAGGGTCTATATGACCTTGTGTCTTGACTCCCTCATGTCACGTGAGACACGTGTGAACAGTCAACTTAAGAAAATTTCAGGGTAGAATTTCCTTTAAATATGCAGGGGGGCATGTCTGGAACCAGCTTTACAGACAGAACCATGGGCATAGACATATGGATGTTAACTCTCCTTTCCTTTGAGCACCAGAGCCAACTTTTGACTTACTCAATGGAGACCTGGTATCCCACAATGCCTGTCATTAGCCTAAAATAATTGGGGCTTAAGCTGTGGGGTAGAAGTCGAACTTGAACCTTAAGTTTTTATTCTGGTAATTTTGGTTGATACACTTTGCTCTGAGGTTGGATGTTAAAATAATAACGAATTTTGTTTTACTAGTGAGGCAAATGCCTGCATTTTATTTTGTTGGATGTTGTCTTTTCAATGCAGTAGAGGAAAAGTCTTTTTTATACTTTCATTCAAAGACCATCAATGTTACTTCCCACTGTCCAACTGGCACCCACCAGTCACAATCACATCCTTTTAAGTCTACGAAGAGAGGTCATTCTATTTCTGACCTACACTCACTTTCCCCACCCACAGGACTCTGTGTGATTGCCCAATTCAGTCAGTTTGAAAAAAGCACTCAGTGTCACTCGGCGACACAAAAAACCCCCCCAAAAAACTGTACTTTTGTTTTGAAGGCAGGGTTCAAAGTTGAGGATCAAAGTTGATGTCACAAACTGGCTCATCTTTTTTAGAGCTTTTCCAGGCCATTGTTTGTGAGCCATGACATAAAAAATTCTTACACAGAGTATTTCATTAAATAAATAACAAATTACCCCTAACTTCTTCCTCTCTCAAACCCAAACACAAGCAGCAAAATCTTCCTGTCCTCCCCGAATCCTGTGAAAGCATTCAGACGTACAGTGCTGCTGTCTCCTCTTCATGTTTCCTTACATGATACTACAGAGGCTGAGACAATGTTTCACAGGGAAATGTCTCCATGTGGAAATGTCTCTGTGTATGTTTTCAAGGTTATATCTGAAAGACTATCTGTGCAGGGAAGAAAAGCTCCAAGGCATGAATACTGATGAGTCTGAGGTCAAGAGAGAATCAGGACCTTCCTGGAAATAAAACTCATTTGTTGCAGTTAAGATCAAATTCTTAAGTTTTGACTTCCATTCATATGTTATTCTTAAATCGGAATCAGTAGTGAAGAGCTGTCCTCAAGAAAGCTTCTGATACATTTCTTCCTATTACCTTCTCTACAATAAGGACACCACCAAACTCAAACGCTTATTGTGTATAGGCAACAATATCATAAGCTGTTTTCAAACGCACTCTGAATTTTTTTCAGGAGCTCTGTATGGTTGTCGGGAGGTGTTTATTTAAAATGCAGAGACTGTTTATTGTTGCTCTCTGTAATGATGCATCCAACTCTTTCCACTGTTGCGCACGGTCACATAAACACAAGCACTCATGTAACCATGCTCAACTACACCTTATTGCAGCTGGCTGGTTCAAGAAACTCTGCGTTGTGTTTTTAAAGGATGAAGGGAGGCTTGTTTGAAACTCCAGAAGACCACTTTATAGCTGAACAGGACAAGAACATATGCTGGTCACACAGTGGCTCTGTGGGACAATATGCAACACAAGAACCCGTGACACTCACATAACTAAAAGCTAAATTGATCATAATCTTCAGACATTACCACCAACCCCATCGATCACATATAGATGGTTCTGTTACACAGACACTACAGGGTGTGGCCGTGTGGCCGAGCCGAGTGAAGATTCCTACTGTCACTTATGAACAGCTCCAACATGCGCCAAGTCTCATAGATGCACGCTTATCCGTCTCCTGTCACCCGAAACACATGTACGCTGCTTATCTTCCTCTCTCTGATGTTGACTGGTCAGCCATTAACTTCCAGTTGAAAGTTTTTTGTTCTCTAAGTAAATTGAGAATAATATAAAAAATGCCGTCTACCAGCGCTATCAGAAATGTACATTTTTGTCACATTGTATGCAGGAATCATAAACAGTGCCATAACTCCTTTCAACAGATTGATTTTATATGTGTGACGTGTGTAACAGGTTGTTCCTAGCACTACCTTTGCTAATGAGAATTAATATCTATTGTCATGGGGTTTTACCAATCAGAATCAAGCATTTTAACATGGTCAGGTAAAAAGTAAAAATATTGGGTAATGGAAAAAATATATATTACCACCCGTTGTTTTGTCTTAAAGCTTTGAAATAAACATAATAAAAACCTGATCAATCGACTCAGATGTTATTTAAGGTTTCCGTTGAATAAGTAAACAGTGCACTCTTATGTGTGCATATATAAATAATGAACCAATTCTACAACAGTTACTGTGACAAACTGTTTCTATAAGCTTGCTTGGAGCCAGCTGTACTTACATGAACTCTCACGCTGCATATTCATTGGAAGCATTTATTGCAAGCCTTCATTCTGACCGGTTAAAGATTTTGACAGCTGTGGTTAAAACAGTCCTTCAGCTAAGCCTGACATGCATCCACTCTCCTTGGTTTTATGATAGAAACAGATGCAGAAAAGTCTGCTGCAGTCCAGACTGCAGTTCAACATGGACTGATTATTGTTCTGGGCCTTCCAAGCATGAATAACTGCTGGCTATCAAATGTCAACATTCATCTCCATCTGCCCATAAAACCTTGTGTTTGTTGGAGTTATGTCTTCACTGTCACAGCACTTCAGCTTTCCTAAAATAATATTAAACCTGCATATCTTTGAGTTTGATACTGACCGTGGTTAAACATGTTCCTTGTTTTGTCAAACAAAGTGTATTAGGCTAATATCATTCCAGCTCAGCTCTGAATATGCTTTGTGTCCCAATTCCCAGTCCCCAACCCTCTCCATCAGACACACTCCCTGGGCTTAGATCAATGTGTCTTCTATTTTTAGAATAATCAATACCATTATAAGGACAAAGACGACAGCCTCTGCTGCACCACCTGACTGCCAGGCGTCTGCAGCTACCTGCCTCCACCTCCCCCCTCCTCCTCCTCCTCCAGCAGGGAAAGCCTGAGAAGGAGAATCCCTTTGTATAAACTGCAGAGCTGTAACTCGCTCGACCAGGTGGGATGACAAACTGACTGCAAAGGTGAGAATGAGGAGAGATGGGGGAGAGAGGGAGAGTGCTTTTTCTCTTTCATCTCTTGCTCCTTTACTCTGTGTGTGTATGTGTGTTACAGCATCCCTCTCCCTCCCTCCCTCCCTCTCTCTATCTCTCTTTGTTTCTCACTTCTCTTCCTGTCTCACTCTCTTGCTGTCTTTCTCTCCCTCTCTGATTAGTATGCAGAGCCAGGCTCACTCTGTTCTGCAGTGTGGGTTTGTGAACGTTGCCGCTTGTCAGGGAGGGAAGGGAATCGCACTGCAGTGGCGGGTGGGTGAGCACACATACACACTCACACACTCACACACAGACACATGAACATAAAACCCCTCCTGTGCTGCACCAGGAAACCCTTTTTGGACTCACTCTATCACACTTTAGTTGTCATTCAAAGAAAGATGTGCACCTCTCTCTGCCCACACAAACACAGACTGTTGTATGAATTGATTACTGTATTTCAATGTTGAATGTTCTTTTATAGTATACAGTCTTTTATGCAGAATTTCACAAGACAGAAAATCATTTTACATTTGAGTCATGCATTAGCATTCAATGCAGAGGTAAAAAACAATGTACAGTATAATGAGCAGGTTGGTAGAGCAGATTGGAATCATGACAGGGCAAGCAGTACCTGACATGAACCAATCAGAATCAAGTATTTAACACGGCCAGACAACAGATATTGTTATAGGGTATAAAGTGATCCTGATAAACCTTTAGTACACTGCAATTCTGCTACAGTGCCATAATGAAGCTGTTGCTAGTCTGTCTTGTATCCCGGTTGTTGGTCTCCCAAATAATATGCCATAAGACATCATGTCTGTTTCACTTCAATCAGTCTTTATTTATATAGCGCCAAATTACAACAAACGTTATATCAAGGTACTTTTACAAACAGAGCAGATCTAGACCATACTTGATGTTATATTGATAATGAAGGCCCAACATCAAGACAGGATAAGATCCAGTCAGTCCCCTCTTACTGACAGTATCTCATCTTAATCCACCATGAGCCGAGCACTTTGCAGAATTTAGCAAGTTACTACGGCAAACTTCCTTTAAACCTCGAGCAGAACCTGACTCATGTTAGACAGACATCTGAGAGATGATACCGAGTTGGGTTGGAGAGAGAGAGAGAGAGAGAGAGAGAGAGAGAGAGAGAGAGAGAGAGAGAGAGAGAGAGAGAGAGAGAGAGAGAGAGAGAGAGAGAGAGAGAGAGAGATAACAGTGATGATCGTGATGATAGTGATGAGACTGATAGTTGTAGTTGTAGCAGCAGCTGGAATCTGGCACGTGTATGGTGTAAAGGTATATGGTTAGTAACTTTAATGGGACAGGGAGAGTTAAATTAAGTGAAACCCTTTGATGGGTTGTGACAGATTTATCAGCAAAAGCCAATAAATAATAAACTGTTTAACAGTGTTGCCTGCAGGTTAACCAGAGGTACCTAAGTTACCCAGCTTCTTACTATTCACAATATCTTACTATTTCAAAATGACTTATAAGCTCCTCACAGTGTCTAAAAGCTGAGTCATCACTGGATGAAGGCTGTTGTGTTTCTTCAACATAACTGCTTACCCTGCAAAAAGCCTTCCTAAAATGCACAACTTAGACGACAACAAATGCAAAGATTCTGCATAGATAGGCAAAAATCTGTTAATAGGCCAATAAAGAAGAGATACTGAACGCTAAATACTCTAGGTGCTTGTGTAATAAAGGTAGTTTGCCTTCTTTCATCTACCACCTGCACTCATCTCTACAGAGAAACAGAATTAGAGCAGTACAACAATGCTCCAACAATAGAGTGAATATTACAGCCCAGAAGAATTCATTGGAGTGGAATCAAACTGACATCAGAGACAAAGCAGCTCAGAATCAATTGAATAGGAAGGGGTTTTCCTTATTAGCAGCCTCCCAGGTTTCCGGGCTCAGGTTTGCCCATTTCATGGCGGATGATTGGGGCTGCCTCATCTGTGCCGTAATGCCTCGCTCCTCAGCAGCAGCAGCAGCAGCAGCAGCAGCAGCAGCAGGGAGGTGGGAGTCACAGCAGATCAACAACCTGCTCTCCACTGCTCAGGAGAGGCGACTTCAATGGATTTTCTCTCTTGGCGCTGGTTGAACCCAATTACACTTGAAGCAATAAATCCTTAGCAATGCAATTTCCCCTCCAGACATGATCTGCTGGGCTTCCCCCCTCGCTCTCTGCCTCGCTCTTTTCTGTGCAATACACACTCAGTCAGTCTTGCTCCTCGTCTGTCTCTCCCTCATTCACTCTGCTTATTTATGTGTCTTCAATCACTCCCCTCTTTGTCTTCGTCTGTGCTCAGTTTATTTATCTTTAACCTTTTTCACTCTCCTGTCTCCCGTTTGTCTGCTCCAGCCTTATTTTGCTCAAATGTGTCTTACTCTTGATCCATTTCTCTAATGCTCCCCTGCTCTTTTATTACACCACCCTGCATTCGACCTTCATCTCTTCCACTTATATGTCTTTCCTATATGTCATCACCCCCAGACCTTTCCCCCATCATCTCATCATAGGCCTTCTTGATCTCTTCTGTGTACTCCATTATTTCTGTCCCTCTGCTATACCCTATCATTTACATACACACATCTCTCGTCATGCACCCGGTCAATGTTGCTGTTTAGCTCTCCCTCTGCTTTATGCTAATGTGTCCCCAGTTGGTTAGAATATCAGAGAGAACATGAAGTAACATTTTGACCTGCTGTGATGATGGAGTGTTCACACAGAGAAGTCCATCAAACATGAAGGACATGTCAGGTTCCTGTGGTTGATACAAGGACAGATGTTAATGAAACAAACTCACCTGTCTCCAGCTGTGTTTTAAAGACTGATGATCTCATGATGTTTATCTCATGGGATTCTCATAACTCTGCATTAAGGTTGCTGTATTATAAATAATACCATTATCACAAACAGTGGGAGAAGAGGTAGTGGGAGTATTAAGGATAGCATTAATACTGGAATTAGCATAAATTAGCCTTATTTTCACACTGTTACATTTCAATGTATAATCAGTGACTCACATGCTACTAATGTGAAATGAACTGCTTGTATTTGTTAAGACTAGACAGATAAAGACATATTTCACAACGTACGCTTTACCACAGTGACATTTAAAATATAATGCTTCCTAATTCCTTTGTGTTTGATCCATTCTGCTTCATGTCTGAACACAAATGAGGAAATTTTGTAGCAGAGCTCTGATTTTAGCTCAACTATATTATGAATGGGAAACCTGCTTTACATACCAGCTATGCTCAAATCAAGCATAATAATATAATGAAATGCATTCATTTACATTCAGTCTGTAGGGTTTTGAACACTGGAGCAGCATTGAAAAGGAACTTTTCTTAGCTTATATTCAGATGATATAATGAAATCACAAAAGATTATGTTTTTCATGTTATTATAAAGTACTTGCCAAGTTCTTGTAAAATAAAACACATCTTATCTCTGAAAGCCCCAATGAGGAGTTTTAAATTGGTTATGAAACATGTCAAAGTTTACAGTATAAACAAACAAGACCCTCAACAACAAGACTGACAATTCTGATGCAGGACTTCCACCAGATTCGTGTCCAGTCCATCTCTGTTCTACTGCAGTTCAGCTCCGTGCTGCCTCGTCTTTCAACACCCACCAGCTGCAATTTTGGAACACTGCATGTAGCATGACCACTGCACAGCCGGAGTCACAAGATCAAGGTTTTCCCACCGTAATTACTGAATCAACGATTATCCCCCTCCATGACAGGCCTCTCCACATCCATGTTGTCTCGTCGGCCTCTGTAAACCTCTGACGTGTTGACTCCAGGCCTGTCTCTGCTCATCGTGACGGCTTGTTGTTGAAGTTAAGTGAGATAGAATCTGGCAATAACACAGTGTCATAATGATATTTAATGATATCTGATTAACAGAGGAATACAAAATCATGTTTGATTTTTAAAATGTTTGTTTTAGTGCCTGACTTCTTGTCCCGCTTGATCTGCTCTGTGCTGATTTGTGAAAAATAGTCAAAAATAGAAGTCGTGCATATCAGCTGCGGGGGGGGCTCTGGCATGCTAGATCTGAAACGGAGCCGGAACGTAATGGAGAGGATCCAGAGGAAGTAAATACATCGACTAGAATTGAAATCTGCTCCTGTGCCGAGGCAGAACGGACACAAATCTGTGTGATATTGTGATTTTTAATGGCCACTGCAAGGAGGTAGGTGTCAGATTAGGCAATTCATAGCACGCTGAAGAAAAAGCCTTTTTGGACTTTTCCAATGCAAATACGCAAAGTACTTCACTATTAAATGACAACAGGACTATACGGTTTGTGAGGAAACATTGTGTTCATGGGCCTAATGGTTAAAATGCGCACCCATATAGTGGGATGCCCAGGTTCTATTCCAGCCTGTGGCCCTCTTCCTGCATGTCATTCCCCAACTTTCTCCCAGTTTCCAGCTCCATACCACTTTGTCTGAACGGTGCGTCAACCGACACGGAGTTCCTCACAAGAGCTTTAATGGAGGATATTTTATTCTCTAATCATGGATTATAAAAGTTTATTTTTGATTCAAGCTGCGATAATAAGTGAAATCCTAGTTCACAGTAAATAACCTGTTAAGCAATGGCATAAATGCTGAACCAAGGGAGTTACAAAAAAAAGTTCTACACAGTGATTAAAAAGCTTTTGAAGTGAGAAATCTGTCACACTGAATCAACACAACTTTGTTTAGTCTAAGTTTAGGTAATCACTTTGTCAATTCAATTCAATGGTGAGACTTCCAACCAAAGTCATCAATGTGCAGTTCAACAACATTTAGTATGCCTCTGTCTACAATTAATGTTTCATAACCTCTCTAAGGCAGTTCCTACATACAAACAGAGAAGTGCAGAGTTTTGTATCCCTGGGTGTAAGTCTGTCTAACAGAGTTAGCACTGTTGTCATCATGTGTGACATGTTAGTGAACCTGTGGCCGTTACTTCAGAGGGTACACTGGTCTTGTTCATGCTGTCTCCATTTCTGTGGACATTCTGCAACCTGGGCTGTAAGTCATGTTTGGTGAAATGTTGCATCAATATAATGCACATCTGTAACATGTGTTTACCCCAGGATCACCAAGTGTGCACCTCAATGGGTTTTTATTTATTGTATGTAGGGGAGAACAGGGTTGGTTGTCACACGGGTTGGTTGGCACACTCGTTATATCTCGCCACCAGAGGGCACTGTCTCTCAAATTGGGGTATGGACATTTCCAGAATTAGGATCAGAGCTCACCTACATAGTCTTCTCTGGAGTAAGACAGCTGAACTTGAGGTGAGAGGACTTTTTGTGTTTTTCATGTCAAATTGTAAATATTCAGCTCCTCAGTATTTTTCTTCTAGGCTTTTAAACGATGGGTTTATAACAAAACAAGTGTTACCCTTACAAAGCGTGAGGGGACAGCTATAGTTTAGATTTGTATTAGCTAGCTAAATAGTTGTTAGATGGTTGTTAGCCCTGATGCTAGCAAAAAAATCCATTTGGGGTTGGTCGTCACATTCTCTTTGGGGTTGGTTGTCACATGTAACAACCAACACCTATGTTGGCAAAATCATGCATGGTGAAATGAGTTGGAGTGCACAGACCCTACATTTGCCATCACTGTAACTCAGACAGTGACTGCATGTAGCCTAGTTGAGTAGGCCATTATTGTTAGGCCTATTTGTTTTGTTCTTTATGTTGTTATATAGGCTGGCCTAAAGATGTGTTTCCTGTTCATGGTCCTTGCTCATTTTATGTTCAAATGCATTAAGTTATGTAGGCCTATCACTTGTCAGTGCAATTAAACTTTCAAATTTAGTTTTGCCTTCTTGCCTTTTTTTAAAAGATTTTTCCCATTAAAACACCATTGTGAAACCAACCCCATAGTGTGTGACAACCATCCCCATGATGGGGTTGGTTGTCACAATGTGTCAGAGTGTCTGATAGTTAATTGCCTCTTTGTTACAATGAGTTAGACAATTAGAGGGATACACATTTCAAGCCGGCACCTTAAGCTTCAATTTAATGTAGGATTGACTATTGAATGATGTTTTGATGATGAGCAATCATCAAAACAGTAAAAAGTGTGACAACCAATCCTGTTCTCCCCTACATTATTATAGTGCTGAGTAGCTTCTATTCCCCCAGAACACAGCCATCCTCACTAGCTGTTGCCTCCTCCAGCTTTAACAATAACTTGAAAATAGTGTATCACCTTTTCGTGCTACTCTAAGAAATATTTCTTCATATGAGAGCTTTCCTGTTGATTAGACCTGATGTTTGCTTTTCGTTCAGCCCACCATTTTATAAATTACTCTCTAAGATATTTCTTAAGTCTTAATGGTGCATCAACATTTAGTCAATAAGACTTTTTAAACTGGCTAGTTGTTATTGAGAACTTCTTTGCTGTGGGCACAAAACTATACTACCGTTGTAGTTTTGTTTGCCTGAAGAAGTTTAACACGCTCTCAAACCTCAAGTCGCTTCATTCAATGCTTTATACTATAAAAGGAAACTCAGGAGGAAAGGGTGCCGGTGGGGGTGAGACAAAATACTTATTCAGCAATATGAATTGTCATCCTGACTCATGCAATACATTTATGCTGCCACCAGATATCAAGATCCTGATGCAAATATAATAAAGCTCTCCACACAGATTTCCCTTCCAGTCTGACTCACTGCGTCACCACTTCATGACTCCTTGTGGGGACACTGATGACATTAACCCTGCTCTTTATCTTCCAAGGGCACTTTGTATTCTTCAGTTAATCAGATGTTGTGAAATATCATTACAATTGTCTTGTAATTCAAAAATGATCACATAATCTCTCTCTTCTGAATTATTATGGGCTTTGAATCAGATATGTATCGTATGGTATCGTATCATGAGATACCATACGATATAGATTAGACATATAGATTTCCACCCCAGGGTACGAGTAATGCTTCGTGCTTAGTGTACATCATGTTGTTTGTACTACAGATTCATTTGCATTAATGTACCCTCAGCTCAAAAAATTTGGGCACATATTTTGCAAATGATATAAAAACCTTGACCTCCAAAAGAACAGTACTGGACTACATCAGGCATGTGCATGCATGCTGATGAGACTGATTCTCTTTTCCCCACATTTTCTTCAGGGTTAGAACTGTCAACAACAGGCCACGTCCCAGTGTGACATTTCTAAAGGGACAAAGAGAAAGTGGAGAATTATATAATTGATGTGACATTCTGTTATTAGTCATTTTCTTCTTTCTAATGTCACGGCAGGTAAAGTCCTAAAGTTTGTGCATTTTGTAAATTTTTTCTTCTTATTTTTAAGTCCAGGTAGATCAAAGATTGTGAAAAAAACACAAAAAGGATGATGCACATGATGAGGATCCTTTTCACACGATCCTCCCATGTGGTGGGAGTGACTCAGGGTTTAGGGGCTTTGTTTCAGAACATGTGAAACTTACTGTAAGCTGTCTTAAGCTGCAGCTATGTAATTAGGTCAGAGCCCTCGAGCTGTGTGAGCAACTCTGACTTCGGCATGCGTCTGAGCAGGAAAGACAATATAGTGACTAAAAACATGTAACCTGGAGGATATTTTTATTTGCTCTTGGTTTTCAAGCAAAACATATATTCTTCAATACACTGTGTGTGAAACAATTTACATATGATGAGAGCAATAGGATATAAACATGTATTTTTTCTAATCCAAAGCACAGCAATTACCCTAAATTTCAGTCTAATCTATTTTACAGCAATTCTATTAAAGACGCAGGCCTTAGATATATATTCTTAGTTACTTATATTACATCGATTGATATTAATTTGAATGTCTATCAAAAAAGAACACTTTAAGCATGAAATACTGAAAAAGAGAGTCCACTGCACAGTTAATTATATTCAATGCAAATGATTTTTAAATCAGAAATAATTCAATAAAAAAATATTATTTCAAAGTCAGAACTTCCATTAACTTGAGTTAATTTCAACTTTTGTTAAGAATACATTTAAGCACAGTTAAGCACACAAATATTAAAAATAGTGCACATTTCTTAAGTGAAATGCATTCTGTATATCATAACTCCTCCTAGAAATATGTTATGAAATATAACATCAATTACATTGAATTTAATCAAAAAAGAAAGCAAAGCAAAGACTATAACAAATGTTGTAAATGTAAGATTTGAATGTTTTATATAAAAATACATGATAATTTTTACTTTGATGCCAGAAGTTCAAAAAATGGAACAGGTAGAACAAAACACAGAAAAGTTGTGTAATGATACAAAACACCTGGGACGTCTCAGACCTAATCAGGTTTGCGACAGGTTAACAACATGACAGGTATAAAAACGACACTCCAGAGAAGCTGAGTCTTTCAGAAGTAAAGATGGTCACCACTCTGTCAGAGACTGCGTGAGCAACTAGTTCAACAATCTATGAATAATGTCCTTCAAAATAAAACTGCCACGAATTTTGGGATTTCATCATTTTAAGTGCATAATACCATAATTCTGGAGGAATCTCTGTGAATATAAAAGGGCAACCAAAAACCAATACTGGATAGAAGTGATCTTTGGGCCACTGCATTAAAAACAGATGTGACTCTGTAGTGGAGATCACTGCATGGGCTCAAAATTACTTAAAAAAACACAGATTCAGAAATGTTGACGGCAAAGTTGTCAGGCAGAAAAAAAGGCCACCGTGAACTCATCCATTTGTTGAAATTATGAGCAAAAATGGAAACTAAAGAGGTTTGAACCAAAAGTGTTTATTTTAGAGGGAATATTTAAACATCATATTTCCTCATTTCTGTCAATCTCAGTAGATATACATGCTCATAACTACGTATGTGATGACAAGTCATAGTACAACTATAGTGGCAGATCAAGAAAATATATTTGAAGCTATTGGTAAAGTATTCCTTAGTTTTGCTATAGTTACTTATTTTATGTTGTTAGACAGAAATGTGAAAAAGAACAATAAGACTTCAAGAAAAGTGATGGAAGTGTCTTTGAACAACAAACACTGACTTATAGGGATGTAGATGTGTGTGTGGGCGATGTCAGTGGAGCATCAAACCAAATAAGAAGTCTAAGCCAGCCACATCATTCACATTCATGCAGCCAAACAACAAAGATAAAGCTTTTTGGTCAGTGATGTGTAAGAGGACTTTTCACTTTTTACTTTACCTTGATTTTACCAGAACATTGTGAAACTTGTACACCTATATTTCATATTCGTCCTGGAGGAATTCCTCAGTGGATTTTCACAGCTCTGTAATGAGCATGCAGAATGATGCACAGAAACCGCTCTCCACTATCAGCCATGGATGCTTAAGATACATCTCTGAATATTTAATAGCACCTCTTTTGAACGCCTATTTTTATCATCTTGGCTCAATAATTCAAAGCTTACTTCTCCTGTTCTCATCTGCACAAAATGTGGACGTATGTGCATGTGTGTGTGTGCGTGCGTGTGTGTGTGTGTGTGTGTGTGTGTGTGTGTGTGTGTGTGTGTGTGTGTGTGTGTGTGTGTGTGTGAGAGCATGTGTGTGTGTGTGAGAGCATGTGTGTGTGCGTGCGTGTGCGTGTGTGGTACTGTTTGATACATGTATGTTTGTCTGGATGTGTGCATGCATTGGTGTTTATGCAGCAGTGGCAGTGAGTCAGAGCTGCACAGAGAGGCAGATGGAAAGAAAAGGAAGGGAACACTTGTTTTGGTCTGTGTCAGTCACTGGGTAATGCGTCTGCCCCCACACTGAGCTATCAAAGATGCCTTGCAGAGAAAATAATTTTTAAGTTTTGTGTGGTTCTGACCAGCTTGTCATTCTGTCAAACTCTGTGGGGGAGAAAATGGCTTTCGTCTTCGGGTTGTGTTGTGTTCAGAACATTTCCAACAACAACTGAGATGAGAGGAAAAACATAAAAGGAAACTGCCAAATTTTACCACCATGGCTTAGAACTCAGGCTCCAATCCCCCATGATGTCTTTTCCCCTTGGATCCTAAATCCCTTCATGAAAAGGTCTGTTTTTGAATAATAACACTCCAATCAAGCTCAGACACAACCAAACGCCCAGCACTTGACCTACAATCAGAACAGCCAAGAGAGGAATCAAAGACCTTGATCTTCTTTACCCCCAATCAAGATGAACGACAGGTTTGGATGGGAAGTATACAGACTGACAACGCCTACCTCACAATGTTGCCCAGAGCCATTTAAAAGGATTTAATTAAGTCCTTTTATCACTGCCTTGATTCCTCTGAAGAGAAATGATGCAAGGACGTTCCTAACTAGGCCTCTGGGCTTTGTCTTCTGGCAGGGTAATAACTTCAGTCAGAAAACATCTTAAAACAAAACTGCTTCTCTTGGGTCTCTGATTATTAGTTAATTGCAATGGGTAAAATCAAATCTGGTTGTATGTGCACACAGATGGAGATTTCTTCCTTCTTCAAAGGAAAATATTTTATTTTCAAGTCAACAGGTTTGTTGACGTGAAGAAGCCAAAACTAAACGCACATTAGTCTGGCAATTGCTTCTGATTTTCATTCCAGTCACAAATACAATATTGTGTTTTGAGAAAAAATAATACAAGTAAACTGATCAAGTTAATGCATTATGAATGAAACCGATTTGGTCTCCTATCGATACAGTTACAAAGTTGACATGTAGTGAATACATGTCATTTGTTAGTTAGTGGCCCTATTTCTTCAGATAGGATCTCTCTTTCTCTCTGTCTCCCTCTTTTTGTCCTCCTTCTTTTGGTTACCTTTTACTCATGCACTTGGTTTGCACATGATTGTAAATTGAAGAGATATACATATATTTTTTCCACCATCCCATCCTCTGTAGAATGGATGCTGTGAATTTGATGCAGTTAAGAGTTTATGTATGAAAAAAGCAATCTGTCCTCTTGGCATAATCTTCATTTTCACTTGTTTTACGTTTCCCAGAAAGTCTGTCAAAAGTAGATAGAAGAAGAATGTGATAATTTGTGAAACGTTGAAACACAATCACAGAGACAACACATCAAATGTTAAACAGAAATTATTTTTGGGGGGGAAAATGACATGTCTATTTTTTTGATTTGATGCCAGCAACACCTTCCAAAAAAGTTTGGACAGATTGACGTTTACCTCTCTGTTACGTAACCTCTCCTTTTCACATCACTCTGTAAGTGTTTGAGGAAACCATTTTCTGTCATTTTGAAAATTACATTTTTATTTTTCCCATTCTTGCTTGAAGTTGGATTTGAACTGCTGAACAGTCCTGGGTCTCCTTTGTCGTATTTTTCCCTTCATGATGCTCCAAATGTTTTCATTGGACTGCAGGCAGGCTGTTTAATTACAGAGCCATGCTGTTGTACCAAGTGCAGAATGTGGTTTGGCACTGTGTTGCTGGAATAAGCAAGACCTTCCCTGATAGAGACAGTATCTACTTGGCAGCATATGGTGCCCCAAAACCTGTATATTATTCTGCACAGCATCAATGATGCCTTCATAAATGCACAGGTTACCCATGTCTTGTGCACTACTGCACCCCATACTGTTAGGGATACTGGCTTGTGAACTGTGTACTGATAACAAGCTGGGTTCTTCTCGTCTTTAGCCTTGAAAACTAGCCTCTATGATTTCCCAACACAGTTTCATAGTTATACTTGTCAGACCACATTTCACCTTAGTATATCTTAAATTAACTCAGGCCGAGGGAAGTCAGCGGTATCTCTGGATCTGGTTTGTATGCAGTTACCTCTTTGCATGGTGGAGTTTTAACCTGTGTTTGTGGATGCTGTGATGAACTGTGTTCACAGATGCTGTTTTTTTGTATTGTCCTAAGCCCATACAAAAATGACCACCACAAAACAGACAGGTGTTTAACATGGTGTATAAGGACCCCAACTTCAGGACCATCCTATTTTGTTTTTTTTGGCCTTATCCTTTATTTTCACAGATTTTCTGAATCTTTTATTATGAGCTGTAGATGATGAAAACACCACATTATTTGCAATTTTACATTAAGAAAAGTTATTACTCAATTTACCAGCACAGTCTTTTACAGAGTGTCCAACCCCTCCCCATCCTAACTCCAGAATGACAGCCTCTCTGGGATGCTTTTGTTTATACCCAATCATGTTTCCTGTATCTTGCCAGTTAACACTATACATTTTGAGATGGGCCAATGGGTTTGTTCATTCAGCGTTTTACTAATTATTTTGTTGCTTCTGTTCTGTTTTTTTTGGAGCGGCATCAAGTTAATAATAGTCACAGAAATATCTACAAATGATGAACTTTCTCAGTTTCAACAGTTGAAATTCCGACTTTGTGCTATTTTCAACAAAAAAGGGGTTTCAGTATATTATTACTGTAAAAAGCCATTAATAAACATTTTACACAGCATCCCAACCTTTTGAAAATGGGGTTTGGTTGTTATTCAGCATATTTTATGCTTTTCTATGTTTTCATGGATGAATTCCTGCATTATGAATAATTATAAACCCAATATATAGGAAGATGTGAATCATGTGCTTCATGCATAAATCTGCAAATACATTGAACCAGTAATTGCATTTGACTGTATGTGTGTAAGCTGCATGCAGGCATGCTTTCAAAGGGAAGTTATATAGACAGATGGCTCAGGTGCCCTCCACACCCATGTTCGAGCACTGCTCATGCCAGTGCAATGCGTCGCTCGCTGCGTGTGTGTTCTGTTATGGGTGTGTTCCTCTCTGCATGCGTGTGCCATGATGGTGCACTAATCTCCACAGCGACCGGGAGTGGTGCTGCGGCCCCTGATGGTATCAGAGAGAGAAGCGCCAGCAGCCAGAGAGCCGGGAACACGTGGGAGCATTCCAGACAGCACACGGGAGAAGAGAAGGCACTTTGTGTTTTATGGCAGATTTTAGTGCAAGGTTACCGCTGAACTGAAAGTGATTCACAGCCTGACTCAGTGCTGCTTTTACTGTCTAATCAAAGCCATTTTCACACTCCCTACTGTGCATTGTTTTATACTCTTGAGGCGTATTACAGGAAATTCACTTCTAATTAATCATAATATATAACTGTGAAAAATAGTGTTTAATTCTAGAGGTAGCCAAAATCTATATTTGCATTAATAAAATATCATTTATTAATATAGCAGTACTATGGTAATGGATAATAAAACCTGGAACCTTGTATCAGGTTTTGAATATGGCACTTATTACACTTAGAAATGACAACCTCTGTGACTCTCTGATCTTAAGACACTTAGGCGAATTCTGAGCAAATCTGCTCTCCAAAACTTTTCTTCAGTGCACATTCAAAATGTCGTGAATATGCAGAGTCATTTTAGGGAAAGATCAGACAAGGAAATCAGAACTACTCTGACCTCTTTGTTGAATTCAGAACATGGCTTTGAATTAAGCAGTGGGACACAGGTCATCTGTAGCTTCATACTAAACAGCTCATAAGAGTGGCATCGATCAGTTATGTTACTCTCAGCAAAACAACAACCCAAAAAGCATTAGGCATCACTATTATGCAACAATATTTAATATTGGATTCCAGCTCTGTCATCATTTTCCATAGAGCTTCAGGCAGGTTTCACTAAAAGGGACTCGTATGCTTGATGTCAGCGGGATCCTCGGTTTAATGGATCCCTGTTTAAATAATAATGATCTCTGTTTTTCCAGGAAAGATTCTGCTTTAGGTTGGAGCCTCTGAATGTATAAGGAAATTCACAGCTCTCTCTCTTTCTCTCAGTCGCACAAACGCACGCACGCACGCACGCACGCACGCACGCACGCACACACACACACACACACACACACACACACACTGTGACAAGCTAGTTATCACCAGACAGAGGCAGAGGAAAGCAAGAGTGTCCACATAAACTACCCTGTGACTTCTTCTTCATCACTATGATTATGCTATTTAGGCTAGCATCATACACCTGCAGCTCACCTGGACAGGTGTTTATAGTGTTATAGTGACATAAGACTTCTCTAGAAATATGTGGGTGTGCACAGACGGAGCTAGATCTGCATCTCCCCTCTCTCCTGTTAGCTTTATTGCTAATAAACTAAGTAACTAAAAATACCTGTAGGTGTTTTTACACAATAGAGCAAAGAAAAGACAGGTGTTAATGATCAACTAGTGATGCAGAATCAATTAGACTTCAGAGGCCTAGTATGAATGAATGAAAAACTGAAAAAATAAATTGGGTTGATCTGAAAGTGGTATAATAATAACAAATGTTAAAAACTTTTGAATCAGAAGTTGTAACTTTGAGGTGTTATGAATTGCTTCCACTCCTGTATTTCAAAGATATGCACTTAATCATGTTTGTCAAAAATCTTTGTTTTTCTTTTGGTTTTATGAAACTTATTGGCTGCCTTTGACCGCATAGATCATTCAAATTTAACTGACAGACTGAGTTTGCATCTCTGGTGCTCACTTTATACCTGTCAGTTAGGACTTTAATGCTCATATCAACAAACACATCCTCCTCTATACCTCTTCTGTGTTGGTTACAGGGTTCCCACTCTTTTCCAGAGATCATTTTCCAGGACATTTCCAGGACATTTTCATTGATGATCAAGCTGGTATGACAGTCCAAATTTAGTTCCTAATTTAGTTCCTAAATAGTCTAATATGGTCCTCTCAGTGGATGTCTACATTGAAAGACATGTAGTCTATGGCTATCAATGAAATCATCTCTTACATACTTTAAAATGATGGCAAATTGATAATAGATGCAACCACAGATGTACAGCACTTCACTTTATTAGTGCAACCAAGTAACAATGATGGGCAACATCTCAGCTTTCTCTTTTCTCAAAAAATATAAAATGAGCTAAGAAAAAACCCAAAAGAGCCTGCAAAGGAATCAGGAAGCTGCTTTACTGAAATAATTAAACAATAATAATGATCAGAGGATCAGTGCTTTAATGACCTAAATAGAACTGAATGACAAAAATGGCCACAAATGTTTCTCAACTCAACTCAGACTCAAAATATACCTGCTTAATCATGATATTCATCCTGCTAAGTGGTCAATATAAAACAAAGCAAATGTCACGTTTTTTTATTTGAGTTACCGTAAACTCTGAAAAAATCACACCGGTGTAAAGATGCACTCTGTATTTGAAGATCTCTCAGAGATTTAAAAAATGTAAACTGTCTTCCTGCATGGCGATGTCGATTATGATCAGCGATGTCTACAACGTGGAGTTTCTGTGCAGCTGTGTCGCTCTTTTTGTTCCGTTTGTTTTCACTATCGGGAGTTTACACTCCTACTAGCTTGAGCAGGGGTTCTGAAACTTTTTGGAGCCAGGGACCCCTTACAGGTGAGAAAATTGTCCAAGGCCCCCTCATAATTGTAACACAGATTAAGCACATTAGTGATGTGTCATGATCAAAAGCTGCGGCTCTGAAAGCTGATGCTCCTTTCCTTTCGCTGCTTAGCTCTCACAGTGTTCAGCCCCAGCTCTGCTCACAGCAGAACTTTGTTTTGATTGGTCAGCATGGCGGCCATGTGGCCAATCACATGTGAGGATATAGGATATAGGTGATGGAGGGGAGGCTGTGTATCCTGGCTTCATCTGTTCCTTCAGAGAGAGTCTTCTTGAAGACTGGGCAAATACTCACTGAGAGGAGAAATCGGATCAGCCCATCCAAGCTGAGGCATTAGATGTTTCTCAATGCCAACCTGAGGACATTAATAATGTTTGCTTGAGTTTGATTCTGGTTCTGTTTGTTTGAGTTTGGTGCTGTTCTGGTTCTGTTTGCTTGAGTTTGGTTCTGGTTCTGTTTACTTGAGTTGGTTCTGGTTCTGTTTGCTCGAGTTTGGTGCTGTTTCTGTTTGCTTGAGTTTGGTTCTGGTTCTGTTTGTTTGAGTTTGGTGCTGTTCTGGTTCTGTTTGCTTGAGTTTGGTTCTGGTTCTGTTTACTTGAGTTGGTTCTGGTTCTGTTTGCTTGAGTTTGGTTTTGGTTCTGTTTGCTTGAGTTTGGTTCTGGTTCTGTTTGCTTGAGTTCGGTTCTGGTTCTGTTTGTTTGAGTTTGGTTTTGGTTCTGTTTGCTTGAGTTGGTTCTGTTTCTGTTTACTTGAGTTGGTTCTGGTTCTGTTTGCTTGAGTTTGGTTCTGGTTCTGTTTGTTTGAGTTGGTTCTGGTTCTGTTTGCTTGAGTTCGGTTTTGGTTCTGTTTGCTTGAGTTGCTTCTGTTTCTGTTTACTTGAGTTGGTTCTGGTTCTGTTTGCTTGAGTTGGTACTGTTTCTGTTTACTTGAGTTGGTTCTGGTTGTGTTTGCTTGAGTTGGTTCTGGTTCCGTTTGCTTGAGTTCGGTTCTGGTTCAGTTCGGTTCTGGTTCGGTTCTGGCACGATTCTGGTACGGTTCTGGTTCGGTTCTGGTTGGGTTCTGGTACGGTTCTGGTACAGTTCTGGTTCTGGTTCAGTTCTGGTACAGTTCTGGTTCGGTTCTGGTTCGGGTCTTGTTCGGGTCTGGATCGGTTCTGGTTGGGTTTACTTGCGTTTGGTTCTGGTTCTGGTTCTGTTTGCTTGAGTTCGGTATTGGTTCGGTTCGGTTCTGGTACGGTTCTGGTACGGTTCTGGTACGATTCTGGTATGGTTCTGGTATGGTTCTGGTTCGGGTCTGGTTGGGTTTGCTTGAGTTTGGTTCTGGTTCTGTTTGCATGAGTTTGGTTCTGTTTCTGTTTCCTTAAGTTTAGTTCTGGTTCTGGTTCTGTTTGCTTTAGTTGGTTCTGGTTCTGTTTGCTTGAGTTGGCTCTGTTTCTGTTTCTGTTTAGTTGAGTTGGTTCTGGTTCTGTTTGCTTGAGTTTGGTTCTGGTTCGGTTCGGTTCTGGTTCGGTTTGGATTCAGTTCTGGTACGATTCTGTTACGGTTCTGGTTCGGTTCTGGTTGGGTTCTGGTACGGTTCTGGTATGGTTCTGGTTCGGTTCTGGATCAGTTCTGGTATGGTTCTGGTTCAGTTCTGGTTCGGGTCTGGATCGGTTCTGGTTGGGTTTGCTTGAGTTTGGTTCTGGTTCTGTTTGCATGAGTTTGGTTCTGGTTCTGTTTCCTTAAGTTTAGTTCTGGTTCTAACCCTAACCCTAACCCTAACCCTTATCATAACCCTAACCCTAATCAGAACGCTAACCCTAACCCTAATCCTAACCCGAACCCTAATCATAACCCTAACCCTAATCAGAACCCTAACCCTAATCCTAACCCTAATCAGAACCTTAACCCTAATCCTATCCCTAATCATAACCCTAACCCTAATCCTAACACTAATCCTAACCCTAACCCTAATCCTAACACTAACCCTAATAATAACCCTAACCCTAATCCTAACCCTAACCCTAATCCTAACCCTAATCCTAACCCTAATCCTAACCCTAATCCTTATCCTAACCCTAATCCTAACCCTAACCCTAATCCTAACCCTAATCCTTATCCTAACCCTAATCCTAACCCTAATCAGAACCCTAACCCTAATCAGAATCCTAACCCTAATCATAACCCTAACCCTAATCAGAACCCTAACCCTAATCCTAACCCTAACCCTAATCAGAACCCTAACCCTAATCATAACCCTAACCCTAATCATAACCCTAACCCTAATCCTAACCCTAACACTAACCCTAACCCTAATCAGAACCCTAACCCTAATCATAATCCTAACCCTAATCCTTACCCTAACACTAACCCTAATCCTAACCCTAATCTTAACCCTAATCCTAACCCTAATCAGAACCCTAACCCTAATTAGAACCCTAACCCTAATCATAACCCTAACCCTAACCAGAACCCTAACCCTAACCCTAATCCTAACCCTAACCCTAACCCTAATCATAATCCTAACCCTAACCCTAATCCTAACCCCAACCCTAACACTAACCCTAATCCTAACCCTAATCTTAACCCTAATCCTAACCCTAATCCTAACCCTAACCCTAATCCTAACCCTAACACTAACCCTAACCCTAACCCTAACACTAACCCTAATCCTAACCCTAATCTTAACCCTAATCCTAATCATAATCCTAACCCTAACCCTAATCCTAACCCCAACCCCAACCCTAACACTAACCCTAATCCTAACCCTAACCCTAATCTTAACCCTAATCCTAACCCTAATCCTAACCCTAACCCTAATCCTAACCCTAACCCTAATCATAACCCTAACCCTAACCAGAACCCTAACCCTAACCCTAACCCTAATCCTAACCCTAATCCTAACCCTAATCCTAACCCTAACCCTAATCATAACCCTAACCCTAATCATAACCCTAATCATAACCCTAATCCTAACCCTAACCCTAATCCTAACCCTAATCCTAACCCTAATCCTAATCCTTATCCTAACCCTAACCCTAATCCTAACCCTAATCAGAACCCTAACCCTAATCAGAACCCTAACCCTAATCATAAACCTGATCCTAACCCTAATCAGAACCCTAACCCTAATCAGAACCCTAATCCTTATCCTTATCCTAACCCTAATCCTAACCAGAACCCTAACCCTAACCCTAATCATAACCCTAACCCTAATCCTAACCCTAATCAGAACCCTAACCCTAATCAGAACCCTAACCCTAACCCTAATCCTAACCCTAATCATAACCCTAATCGTAACCCTAATCATAACCTTAACCCTAATCCCAACCCTAACCCTAATTGTAACCCTTATCATTTAATAATTTATCAGCCACATCATTTTACCCACCATTTCCCCATGACCAATCCTTCTTCCCACAAGCACAAAGTCCATTTCCATAGGCCAGTGCAACAGAACCCACACAGGACCCCTGAACCCCAACCCTAACCCCAACCCTAATTATAACCCTAACCCTAATCCTAATCCTAACTCTAACCCTAACCCTAATCCTAACCCTAACCCTAATCATAACCCTAATCAGAACCCTAATCAGAACCCTAACCCTAATCAGAACCCTAACCCTAATCATAACCCTAATCCTAATCCTAACCCTAACCCTAACCCTAACCCTAATCACAACCCAAACACAAGGGTCAATTCTGGGTCCTTTTTTTTTGCCTGCGATACCTTCTTCCATTGTTACACTGATGACACAAAGCTGTACCTCTCATTTTATCCTACTGATCTCCACAATCTTACCACTCTTTACAACTGCGTGACCTCCCTTTCCATCTGGGAGTCACAAAACTTCCTCTAACTCAATCCACAATCCACAATCACTGACATCCTTGAATCAGCTCAAGCTAGTCATTATAATGGACCTTCATTTGACCCGCAGTTGAATTTTTCACCCTACACAACTAAACTTGTTCAGTCCTGCTACTTTCAGCTGAGAATATTGCTAAAATGAAACCCATGCTAAAAGCCAAACAAACTGAACTCCCAGTATACATCATTATCGTTTCCCTCTTTTACATGTAACTCACTCCTTGGCCCTCAGTAACACGATTGGTCCAAAGTACAGAATCAATTTCTTAATTACTCATAACCCCAATACCAATCAATGGCTTGGGACGCTGTGTAAAATGTCAAAAACCAGATTTTGTTCCCTTGCAAATCCTTTAAACCCTGCAGCTAATTGGAAATAGTGCAACAAAAACATATCAAATATTGTAACAGAAAATGGTATTGTTTTTTGATAAATGTGTGCTCAGTTATACATTGATGCCAGCAACACATTAAAAAACATTCGGACAGGCACAACAAACCAGTGTTACATTTGTTTAATGTTAAAGAAAAATACCTTGAGGAACATCTTCCATCTGACCAGATTATTTGCAACAGGTTAGTACAGTAAATTACTTAAAAAAACATTGTCTGTGAGCACAGTATGTCGCTGAATCAACAGATATGGTTAAAGAATGTGCAGTGCAAAGAGGAAACCATCATATGATCCAGAAACACTGCAGACTTATCTGGACCTGAGCACGTTAGGATGAACAAAGGTGAAGTGGAAATCTGGCCTGAGGTCTGATGAATCAAAAACTGACATTCTTTTGGAATCATGGATGCTGCATCTTACACTTTAAAAAGAAGAGGAACCATCCGGCTTGTTATCAGCACACAGTTATGTTGCTTTATTGCCCTTGGCATAGGTTGCTTAGACATCTGGGAAGACAGCATTAATGCTGAGCAACAGGGTTTGGAGCAACATATGCGGCCAGATTATACCTTATTTCACAGAGATATTGCATATTTTAATAAGACAATGTCAAACCACATTTAAGGCAAACTACAGCAGCATCGCTCTGTAGTAGAAGAGTCTCGGTGCTTAATTGGCCTGCCTGCAGTCCCAACTTGTCACCCATTGAAATATTTGATGCATTATAAAAGGAAAATTACGAGTAAGGAGACTCTTTAACTGCAGCTGAAGCCCTGTGGGACAGCATTTAAGTTTTAAGACTTAAGAAACTGGTCTCCTGGGTTCCCAAACATTTACAGTGTTGTTGAAGAAGAGGTGATGCAACACAATGTCCGGCATCTCTTATAGGCAATACATTTACTACTCACAATCACCTCATACAACACTCCCTTCAGATTGAATCAAATAAAAGAAGAAAATGATAATTAAAGAACTATCTAACTATAACTCTAAACTTCATTGCTTTTTAAAAAAGCTTCTTTAATGAGTAGGTTTAGTAAATTCAGTATCCTTATTGGTCACTGCTCAAATATTTGAGTGCAACAATCACACCAAGGCTTTGACCATTTATCAAAAGCACACTTGAGTTTTGCCCCATTAATTCTCTGCTGATATGACGTTCTGAAAAAACAGTTGCTCTTTGCACAGACTGCTGCTGAGCTGATGAAACCCCTAGGCAGAGTCTGACATACACAACATTTAAATAGACATGAACACACAAAGGGAGGAACATGCTGAAATAATCACATAAATCTAAATGGTAATGCAGGAGGGAGCTGGGGACGTGGAAGGAGTTTGATTAAAAAATGGGCCACATATGGAACATCTAACTGTGAAACGATTTCTGTGCCTGCTTGAACAACCTCCAGGCTCCATATGCACAATCACATGCACACACACTAACACATTTACAGTACATAGCTGAGGTGCACTCCCACGTTTGTCTGTCTGTCTAAATGATCCAGCAGTATAGACAGATATTGTTTTTGCCTGAGTGAACATGTGTGGGCAATGAGGCTACAAAAATTGCACACACGTGTGCTTCTCCTGCTGTTAAGGATGGAGATGTGATGGTTCACTGAACAATCAGATCTCCATCTCCATCCTCCCTCTTCTGCCATCCATCCATCCATCCATTCATCATTCATTACTCCTTTCATCCCTCCCCCCTGCAAAAGCTGCATTTATGTAAGAGATACTGTAGAGCACAATCACTAAAAGCCAAATGGACTGAAGTGGATCTACATTACGGCCCGGGTTATGAGAGGACTTCAAAAGGCAACACAGCTCACTTGGAATTAATGGTGTTGGAAAGACAAGAGGGAAGATTTATGTTCAATAGGAATAATACTGCTGTGTTATCTGCGCTCACAGCTTATTATTTCATCATCACATCACAGCAAACAAAAGTTACTGGTTCTTCAAATGAATAGTTTGTTCTAGACATTAAAGTAATTTTATGCATGTAAATCAATTCTTCACAAGTGAATTAAAAGAAAAAAAAAAATACTGATGCACATTATATATTAGGCTGATAAAGGGAATATATTTTAATCATTTGTTGTCCTCATAATAATATTTTTTCCAATTAAAACCAACTTATATAAATTGCTTTTATGAACTTATAAAGCCTCAATATTCCACACAAAAGGTGGAGGTATGAGGTCCGCCATTGCATACAAAGAATAACAAGCACAGGTTCAACAAGTTGATGAGAGAGTAGAAATGATGGTTTCTGATAAGGACAGATGATCTGCAACTGCCTGAGCAATTGTCATCAGGAGAAGCACGCTGCTAAAATGCAAAAAGGCCAAAACTACTCAGTACAAAACCAAAAACACACAAAACCGTAACCAATTTTCAAAAGATAAATGCTGCAAATCAAGACTTTTTAATGGAAGTGTTCCAGGCCTGTTGAGGCTTTGAGTGAAACAGCTTTATTATTGACAGGAGAGAAAGAAGAAGACACTGACTGCTGCAATTAGACCACAATGAGCCCCAATGGAGTGGGAAGTGTCTGATGACCATATCCTCATGTCAACTGTGTCAAAACACATTCAAATAAGTAAATAAAAACGGCTCAACTTCAATTGAGACAAAGTTTCTTATGTACAGAATTCTTTGCTACTGCTGGTTGTAGCTCACGTTAGACACAGATCTAGGTTAGCCATGCAGCTATCAGTACTATTAGCTACCTGCTTCCAGGCTCTGAGTACGTGGGTGTATAAGTGTGTTCACTCCTGTAACAATCAGTGGAGCTTTAACCCCCCCGGAAACCGGAACCAAAGCCCCAGGGAATAATGCATCGCTTGGAAAAGTGGTGTATAGTTAAATAACAGGGAGTAATGTTACAGTTAATGTAGCCAAGAGAGATTTGCAGTTAGTTCGGGACTCTTACACCCGGGGTGTAGAAGGCATTGTGGGGACGGAAGAGGACTAAGATGGATGTCAGGCACAATTATCTCCCCATATCCAGAGACCTGAGCTGTGTTAGTCCAATTCCCAGCTTTAGTGGCAACAGCCTGGGATGCTTGGAGCCAAACCTGTCAAGAATTCCACTGCGCTGCTGAGCGCAGCTTCCTCCAGCTATGGATCCCAGTTAGCTGTGCAGCAAGAAGCTGACAATTAGCGTACTCTGCTCAGCATCAGGGTCTGAGAACATGGGCATGTTGGTTACAAAGCTGTTAGCCGTGCATTTAGCGCTTGCTCTGGGCATCACAGCTCAGCCTCATGGAACTTTCACTCATGTCTCCTAAAAAATTAAGAAACAAGTATGCCTGATATCGTTCTCGCTCTCCCCCATCTCCACTGTGTCTTCGCCATTACTGGTGCCAGAGTCCAGGCCAGACTTTGGATAAATGTCGAGGAAATAATAATGAATGTTACGCCCATGTATCAAACCATCAAAATCGCAGGTTTGGTGTTGTTTTCTGCATATGTTTGTGTTATAGCTGTTGCATTTCTTTTTCACATGTCAATGGCTTTGCATTGTTTGAGCATTTACAACACATTTCTCTCAATGTAAATCATTTGAACCGTTGCAGGCTATCTGCCCTTGTCAGCCACCATAAGATATGGTACCACCTGTGTGCCTATTTCTCAGTGTTTCAGAGGAGGAAAAACTTAATTTCAACTTGTCAAAATGATGCTGCAAGTTTTCAACGAGGAGGAAAATGTCCTCAAGTTTTAATTAACAAATCTTTCGAAAGCCATCATTTATTTTAGGCCTTATTAAAGAAATACGAAGCAGCGGAAGCCTCAGCTAGCATAGTACCAAAAAGAATTTAAAAGCTAAAACAATCAATGACAAAATCACATAATTACAGCACATGGTTGCCCACCTTGTCCTGAGGTAGAAGACCACATATTTGACAAGCTAATGATGTATTTGAAACAGTATCCAGAGTTGTGGATACTTTGCAGACGGATACTTAAGTGCACAATTTGAAGTGATCTCTGAACACATTCTTGAGCCACAACAACTGCTCAAACCTTCACTGAATTTCACAGAAAGATAGATTTTGATGTTCAAATGATTCACACACTAAGGGAAATGCAAAAGAACAAGACCACTAATGCTTGATCACACAGATCAAGCGTACACAGATTAAAACCCACAGATCATCTAAATGTAATCAGTAGATCTTAAATGAATGCGGCAGATAAAAGTGCCATGTGAACCTACAGCAGGTGGAAGCAGTTATCAAGTCATGAATAGGAGTGATAAGTGGCATTAGAACAGAGTAGGTAATACTGTATTTCCCAAAAGGTTTGACTCATTAAAATATGATTTGACCTTATCAGGAGCTTCTGAGAGAGCTCACCACTTACATTTACTTTGGCACCGTTTGTGCAGAACGTCTAGAATTCCCACAAGCCATTGATTAATAGTGAGAGACGGAGGGGAAGGGGTTATTTCATAATTATCCTTCTTTTCAGATAACCTGAGTCTCTTGTGAGCCATAATGATCTTAAGCTCTGAGTAATTGTATTATAACTCATTTGGTGCAAAGATTACAGTAAAGGTCTTTACGATCTAGGACAGACACGGCTGTGCCCTCTCTGTGAGCTGTAATGTAGTGTCTTCACTTTAGTAATGGCATGAGGGTGTGGTGTCAAGCAGTGCTTAAGTGTTGTGATCTACTGATGTGATGCCACACACTTCCATTAACTAGGCCTGTGTGCATGTGCACAGCTGGCACATCCATATCGGCCAAATATGCAGTTGCCTGGGGGGCACTCAAACATGGGGTGAAGTCTGGGCCAACTTTTTATGAGCAAAATTCCAATATCAGGAACTGCAGGAGTACTTTAAACACATGAACTACTGAGGAAAGTACACACACAGCTCTAATGACCAAAGGTATCCTGGTCCACTCGCTACAACTTTGTTTCTCTTCCACCCCCTGTGTAGAGAAATTAAGGACATCACGATGGCCTGGAGTCAAACCAGGAGCTGATGCAGTGAGGCCTGGGGCACTTATCTTTAACAGGTTTCATCCTCAGAGTGTATAAAATATGGACCTGATGTCACCCATTGGGTTTTCAAGCCCATCGATAATGGTTGCCTTATTGGAAATGCTGACTCAACCTAACTTTCAGTTGAGCCAAGCAAGAGGTAAAGAGGTGGAGTTGATGTGGGCCTTTAGACTCCTAGCTAACAGCTACTATGTGCCTGCCAATCAGTGAAGTCAGCCAAGCCCCAATCCAGCCTTTTTCTGTGGAAATCTTGACCATGATATTGTCTAAAAGAAGAGTTCTGCAATAATTAATATGAATAGGGAAATAGGCTATTCCCACCGAGACCTTTTTTGTACCAGGTTGTGAACATGTTTGAGGAGTCTTTCTAGGCTTTTAGAGCCTCAAGTGGCGACTCAAGGAACTGCAGTTTTAGCTCTTCATTTTTCAGAATTGGAAGTTGCTGCTTCTATTAATCTGCTTGATAATATTCAGCTCCTGTTTTGAATGTCCTCATTTATTAAAAAACAACCATATGGAATGACTTTTATGGACTTGTATTTGTAGATTTGAATTAAGGGCCATTATATCAACCATAGCTGCCCTTATCATCCCAAGTAGTTTATTTATGTAGGAGGAAGCTGTGAGTTCTGATAATGATCTTGTATTGGCTGTGGTCTGTCTCTGCAGTTCTTTATTGTACACACTTCCTGCAAGTCGAGAGGGCAAGACTAAGAGTCATAAGGAATGTAGAAGAACATCTTGTGTAGGTGGTGGATAGAAAACAAAGTGTAAACTTTTTGTTTTTGTTCAGAGTTTGAGAACACAGTGTCACAAAAAAGACCGACCTACCACCTAGCAGCAGCAGTCTGGGCAGTGGATGACGTAGTGAACAACTCTACACACTGGGGGCGGCTGTGGCTTAGTTGGCGGTTCGATCCCAGCTCCGGCACTCACATGCTGAAGTGTCCTTGAGCAGGACACTGAACCCCAAATTGCTGTGTGGTGAATGTGTATGAATGAGATTAGCTAATAGTGATGGTCTCTCACTTAATAGCAGCCTCTACCATCAGTGAGTGATGGTATGAATGGGTGAATGCTACAAGTAGTGTGTAAAAGTCCATTTACCATTTACACCCAGGCTAAACTCTGCCTTTTTTGTGATCTGGATTTCCCAGTAGCACTGTCATAGTTCCTTGCAGCAGATATCGGATATTGTTCATACAGCAACAGGTTCTGCCAGAGACCTATGGTTGTGCTGACCTTTCAGTGGCTCAAGCCCAGACTAGTATAGTTCTACAGAACCAGTCTGTCCATATCATCTGGTAGTAGCTGAAAAGATTGGATTTCTTGGTGAGACAGTGTAGCACGGCCTGGCTCTATTGGTTCAGGCCTTTCAACTGGAACCATAATACTGCAGGAACTTTAAAATTCACCTGGAATATACCCAGTAAAGTTTTAGTGAAAGGACTCCAGTGATGTTAACCTCTTGCATACCTGTAGTTTTCAAGAAGTAGGACCCCCTTGATGGAGATAGTGTTTCGATATCTTGGATAAACTTAACATGCCTCTTTTGCACATGCCAGATAGCTTCATGCTCACCCTCTACAGGCTTGTTCCCTTAGTCCCCCATCAGCTCTTGCAGCAGATCATCATAAGTTTAACAGTGATCCCCTGTCTTCTGAGCTTTCATCTTCTTTCGAGAACACCGTATGTATCCACAATTGCGTCAGTATTGCTGCAGGATGAGGCAACATCTTCTGGATCACACTGAACCTACACACACAGAGATGGGCATTGGTGACACAATTAGCTGCCAGCACACATGTGAAGTGATAGATATTCAGATCGATGTTGAGGTCTTGCACCAAGCCCCCATGGAGTCTGGTCATCCTCCTGTATCACAAGGGCACAGCAACACATAAAGCAGGGTTCTTTTGGTCTTATGAAGTGCTTCGGACGGACTACAGGCAGAAGGCTTGGACAAACTCATAGTACCCTACCAGGACCTGCAGCCACCCCTCACTGGGTTTCTTGATCAGTTGCTTGACGACAACTCGAACAATTTTTTAATATTCATTCCTTCATTATATGTTTGATACAAATATAACCTGCAAACCTATGTAAGCAAAACCACAGAATAAATGACCAAGAGTTTTTATTTCTTAAAAAGATCAGATCTCATTTTTGCACAGGAGCTACCTTGTCCATCTTGATGATATAGACCTCTGTAGAGAGGTCCAGCTTGTCCAAAGTAGTGTTACCTGTAGTCAGGTGGAATGACTCATATTCTCTGATGCTGCACTTGAGAGTTTATGTTATCATGAGGTAGTTGCTGAGCCTGACATAAATCTAGAGACGTTTGGGGACACCTGCTCTTGTGAGGTAGATTTAGTTGAAAGGTTGAAATGTTCACAAGGGGGTGCCTGGTGGCAGATAAGGCTTGGGGTAGGTGATTTATACTTTAGTTTAAAGTCATTGACGGAATCTGTTGTGATCCTGTATATCTTTGCCATTTTTTCAGGCAACCAGAGGTTACCAAAACCAGATTGAACAACCACACACAAAGGTAAGACTTGGGGAAGAGATCAATCCAAATGTACAGTTGAACAGAGAGAGGGACATAAGATAATCTGTTTTAATGGGTTGGAAAATGAACAGTTGTTTATCTAAAACTTAAAATAAAAAGTGTTTAAATAGCTTTCTGAATGAGTGGGGATTTCCATATCATGCAGGTCACCCACTTGTGAAAAAACAGACAACAGGATAATGGAGTTAAGGTTAGATACAGAATGAGGGGGGTGGTGTCGGGGAGAGGCTGTAGGAAAGTTGGATGTAGGTGTAGGGATGTGGGGACTTGTTCCTTCCCTCTGGCTTTAAACCTGGCAAAGTCTTTAATCAGAGCAGTGAAGTCCAGCTCAAAGTCACTTTCCATGGACATCAGTGTTAAATGGTTCAGTTTATCATGTCCCATATAATGCAATCTGTTCTTTAGAATTCAGAGTTTTGAAAAGGAGCGCTCTCAAAAGGTATTGGTGACAAGGAGAGTCAATTAAATCCCCAAGGCTATATCCATGTTTGGAAAGCAAGGCTGAACAGAAATGCCACATATTCAGCTAAACTCTGGCCAAGCACTGGCTTAGCTGCTTTAACTAGCTTTGCCAATATTCAATTTAAAATTCCTAATGTTATCTGCATGATGAATAATGTAGCTTGACTTGGCTTGACTCCTGACTGTTAAAAATAATTCTGTCTTTATCCAACCCTTGGCAGGTAGTACTTTCGCTGGTGTCTCTGTCACTTTCTCTCTGGCAGGTGGCTCACCGCAGCTGATTTGCCTGTCATAGTTGCTAGCAGTAGCTCGTTAGCAGCCAGCTGCTCATCAGCTCTCACCGCTGGAGGGTTTTTTGAGTCGTCATCAGGGCTTGAAGGTTTGAAATATCCAGTCAACTTGAGGATTTTTGATGATGGCTGTGCCTCCCGCTGTAGATTATCCCTCTGACTGTTCCATTTCAGAGCCTCATAGTTCATAACCCCAAAGCCAAAACTTAAAGGTCATATATAATGTCATTTTTTTGCTATTTACAACATGCCCTTGTTTCCTATCAAGCAGGGTTTCAAATTAATTTACAAACATCATCACAAAGTCAGCTTCTGTGGAGGATCTGCAGCTTCTCAGTTTCCATGCAGTGATCTGAGTGGGCGGGGATACTGTGATAATAAGGTGCTACGCTTGGCTTCCTGAAAGTTGTCTGAGAGGGGAAGGCGTAGACCGATGCCGAGCAGAACATTTGTGGAAAACCTCACCCACTGACCAATCAGTTTGATTGATTGTGGACCTCTGAGCTGACCCTGAGGGGAGGAGGAAGAGAGATGCACTTTACCAGCCTGTTGTGAAAATTAATGAAAGTTATAGACTGTGCTTACCTGACTTCATACTCTGATGATTTTTTGTTTCCGCATCCTCAGGTTCGCTTGACTGGAGGCTGATTAAAGTATGTACACGCAAGCAGCATCTTTCATTATATTCTATATCTCTCTTCCTCTACAAAGACTATTCATTCAATTTTGTGTTAAGGAAAGATCTTATTTTTCACCATATAGAGGTTTTTCTCACTGCAAAGGCTAATAGCCTGCTCCAGGATATTTTTCCTTTTGGATAACCATTGGAGACAGGGAGGATAATTTGCAATCATCTCTTTTGTTTTTCACTCCCTTAACCGATAAATCAAAAATTCATTATGCAAATTAAATTAAGTGCAGTGTTCTACTATGCTCATCTTTCATAGCAGGGGAAATGCAACACAAATGAAGGCTCTTAGTTATACACTGCCTTCACAGAAACACATTTCATGGAACTTGGTGGATGACCATTTCATGGTAGCTGTTCTGAAACACTTCTCATTGAAACAGCCCCATCAATTACACAGCTCTGCATGTTTAATGGTAACAAAGGCTGAAATGTGTCAGTGAGTGACGTAGATCCTCTCTGATTGATCAAACCTTTTAAGTTAATTTGGCTGCAGGAAATAGGCTTTAATTCCCACGAGTCAGGAACAGCAGTTTTGATTGTCTACATTGTTACCATAAGTCATCCTTAACATGCCTGGAATCGAATGCCATTAACTCAGGTACAGGAGAGAGTGCACGTGTATTCTGTCTAGCTTTGTGATGGCGTAAATGAAAGGGAAACAGGTGCCAGTTGGTTTAGTGGTTAGGTTTAGGGTTAGTTTGCACCCAATGTACAGAGGCTATAGTCTTAGTTGAAGCGGTTGCAAGTTCAACTCTTGGCCACAACCCTGCTGCATGTCATCCCCCACTCTCTACTCCCCACATTACCTAGATCTCCTCAGCTGTCCTATCTAATAAAGGCAGAGATGCCAGAAAATATCTCTAAATGAAAGGGAAACCAGCCTTTATGCAAAACCATGAGTCTTGGAATATGGAGTACTCCATTTCCAGCATGCACAGCACTCACACTATCTCACACCAAAGACGCAGACCTAGTTATACTTGCAGCCCAATCCTCCAGTACAAACTGTTCTGCTAAATGTGCTGTATTTATTTAAATGCAGCTGGCTAAGGGCCAGGCTTTCAGGGCCTTGCATGCAGCCATGCAAACTCAAGGGACGAGAGCTGCTGGCTAAGACAAAGTAAGGTAGAAGAGTAGTTCAGTATAAACATGATAGAATAAAAAATGGAATGTACTTCCAAAATGTACCCATGCAAAACATCTAAGAAATAATTGTTCCTGAGAGGCAATTTAATGGACTGTGTGATAAACAACATCACATGACTGTGAAGAAGAATCAGAGGATATTTTTTGGAGACTAAATTTTGCCAGCTGATGCTTGTTCAGCACCCATTTTAATCAGCACAGTTTCAAAAAACATGAACTAAAATACTGTGTATGAATAAATGGTAAATCAGAAGGTAAGGATTAGTTGACTTAGCCATCTATCTTTTCATTCCAAGTCAAAAACATGAAGAGTCATTACATTTGTAGCTGGTTGGAAAGGGACATAATGAATGCTATGTTGAAAAAAAGAGGGAAATAATGTAATAAAATAATGTCTTTCTCTGCTTTCTAATCTCTGTCTTTCTTCATTTGTCTTATCTAATTAAAGCATTAAGATAGAATGTCTGATGATACAGTCACCTTTGAAATTTGTTTACCTGAAATTGATTTTTATTTTCCTGGTAAATTCAGATCAGACTATCGAGGAGTAAGCAGCACATCAGACTGATTGATACAGCTGAAGTGATGGTTCAGCTGCTGATAGACGGCAGACTGACAAAACAGAGACAGGTAGCGTATTGATTTCTCTGTGATATCTTCTTACACATGTCTACTGATATGTTTGTATAGCAGGCCCAGGTAAACAAGTATCGAATGTGTATGCATGAACATAGGAGCAGGGGTGAGACCATACGTTCGATACACTGTGGGCGCATTACAAACCCAGTGGGAATCAGGAGGCATATTCTCTGGAGCTTTTGTTTCACAGTTATGACAGCAGTATCTTTTTATTTTCCAAGACATCTTATAGGTCTGGTGGGGAGCTGTGTTGGGTTAGTGTAGCCAGTTAACTCACTGGTTCATTCCACAACTGTGGTGTGCAGACAACTGGATGTTGGTGTGATCAACAGACTGCTTCATCCCTGTACTTTCAGGATGCTTAGAGCTCTCGTCAGATTGACACAACAACATCTTTCCTCAGTTCGCTGGCTTCTAAATCACAGTGAAGTTGAGTGAGCAATTAAGAAAGACAGCTAGCTGGCAAGCTTGCTAAAAAAGTTTAAATGAGTGAATAATGATACACAAGACAACAACGTGACAATGTTGGCACTTTAAGTTAAAGATATTTCAGTGGTAAATATTTGGTCCATTGAATTGATTAAGTCTGAAAATCTAAATTTAAAAAATAAACTCAAAAGATCTCTGTGTCTGATGGATTTTTCTTTTCATTTCAATAAGGTATGAATTTATATTTTCCAACAGATTCTGATCGACTGTAACATTGACATTGGCAGAACTGTTCAGATTGTCAGTATAAGGGAGTCTTTTTCTACAGCATGGTCTAATTAGTGTTCCGGTGCAGCTGTTTCATGTGTTGGATTGAAGAAGTTAATATACTTCTTAATTAGCTCTCTTTGATTTGTTGGTCTTGAAGACATTTCATCAGTAAATAGCCGTGGTAAGAAAACTTCATGGTGTTGCGCTGCAATCAATATCAGCACTGAAATACTTTCATCTCGTCTTGTTTGAGCCATGTGAGCCTTGAAGTTGAACCCTGCTCACCATCTGAAGAAATGTTAATGATCATGGAGTGAAATGGAAGAGGAAAACAGAGAGAAGTTTTGAGCAGAGACAGTGAGTAAGTAGGTGAGTGATCGGTTATGAAACAAGGGATGCGTAGAGTGAGTTAGTGAACAGATGTGGTTAATGTGCGAGTGAATACCTGAGTGAGTCACTTTTCTAGGTGAGTGGACATTATGTGTGCAGCGTCATGAATGGGTGAGAGATTGAGTGACTGGCAAAGTGAATGAGTGATGTAATTATCTGTTTAGGTAACGAATGATTTTGAGGATGGGTAATGAAAAATAATTAAATAAACATCCAGTAATAAAAAACCCAGGCAGAACTCAACCTATAATGATCAGGTGAAATAATGTATATCTGTAAATCATACATATCCATCCATCCATCCATCCATCCATCCATCCATCCATCCATCCATCCATCCATCCATCCATCCATCCATCCATCCATCCATCCATCCATCTATCCATCCATCCATCCATCCATCCCTCCATCCCTCCATCTGACCATCCATCCATCTGACCATCTATCAATACATCCATCCATGCATCCAACGATGAATCAATCTATCCATTTATCTACCCTTCACCCATCCATCCATCCATCCATCCATCCATCCATCCATCCATCCATCCATCCATCCATCCATCCATCCATCCATCCATCCATCCATCCATCCATCCATCCATCCATATTTCCATATTTCCATCCATCCATCCAATGATCAATCGATCCATCCATATTTCCATATTTCCATCCATCCATCCAATGATCAATCGATCCATCCATTTATCTATCCCTCACCCATCCACCCATTCATAGAATCATCCATCCATCCATCCATCCATTGATCAATCCATCCGTCCAGCTATCAATCGATCAATCCATCCATCCATTGATCAATCCATCCATCCATCCATCCATTGATCAATCTATCTATGCATCCGTCCATCCATCCATCCATCCATCCTGGGAGAAGTATCATGCAGATGAATAATATGTTATTTGTCATGACAGAAATGTTTGAGTTGAATCCTTATTTTTGAGTGACTTTCAGATATGAAGTTCAGCTCATGTTGCCAACTCGCCTCCTCTCTAAATCAAAAAACAACCTTTTTTTCATTCAAAGCAGTTCAAAATGTGGACTGTATTTTCCAGTTGACTACATGTATCATCAACACCTATTAGACATCCACAAAGAACTTGCCAAAAATCCCTTTAACTAGCGACTGAGGCAACAAAAAAAAAGGATGTGTGTGGGTGAACAAGTGGGTGGGAGCAAACTGCAGAGTGAACCAGCAACCATAGCAGAGTGAATCACGGACAGCTAACAAATCATGGAAATTGAGTGCTCATGTCAACCTGCATCAGCCTGCTACAACTTCTCACCTACAGAGTTCACATTGAGCTCACCCAGCTGCCATAGATGAAGCTGTTGAAAGGAAGGGAACTAGGAGGGATGAGATTTCAACACACAGTGGTATTTATATTGTTTAATATTTATCAATTTCTCCCCAGGGATTTAAAAATGAATGTATCTATGTATACATACAAAAGAATACACCCTGTCTGATCTTGTCAAATATAATCTAGCACGTCCATGTTTCACCTGATGTTGCAGAAGAAAAGAGAGCATGTGTGAAGCAGAAGACATTAAAGGGAAAAACATGAGATGGACAGAAACAAAGAGATGAATGGATTGAAGAAATCATAAATTATAGAAGAAGAGATTTGGAGGGTGGCTCATGGTGGGAGACAGTCCAACCAAAGGATTTGAAAGAGATACAACCTGGAAAAAGAAGAGATGTGCTCCTTTTGATGTTTTTCATGTGGAAGGCAGAAGTGGCCCCAGTCGGCTGCACAGTACTGAATAATATTACATCACTGAAGAAGCTGCAGCATCAGTGCACAGTTACATAAGACTGTCACAGATTTTTCTACTCCTCCATTCAGGCCAAAGGCTCGGGACAGACACATTCATATTTATGCTGTCATTCATCAGTGGGAAGGACTTCATTTAAAATCTATTCAATGTTTCAGCACTGTGCTACCACATTTGTCAAACACAATTAATAGAGCTGAGGAAAACATTTGGTGAATCTAAACTGATAGCAGTATCTGACTTTGACATGACTGACCGTTACTTCAACCTGTCCTTAGATCATGATACTTTAAGTAATTTGAACCATGCTCAATGTTCGCATCATTGTTGTATGATTTCTAGCAAATTGAGTAATTTTTCATGGATAGTTAACAGTAATCTATGGACACATGTAGTTGTTTAGTTCTTTGTTAATGGCTAGTTCAGCTTTATCGCACATTTGATTAATCCTGTTGGCCAGTTTAGAACAGTGGAACAAACTACATACACAACATCAATATATGGAGCTATTTACCTTGTAAACATGTTTGCTAACTGTTTCATTTACACGTCCAGAGGGGTAAACCGTGAAGAGAGTTCAACATGCCCAGGCTTTCTTTGAGTGAGCGAGCTCTAGTTGGAGATAATGGGTATCAAAATCATGTTTCTGACTGTCTCAGTTAACTGAAGTTGTCTGCTTCAGGCTCTGAGCGGGCTCACATAAAAAGAGGCATTTATCGCGTCACTGGATGCTTTTCCCACACACAAAGGAACGATCATCAGCTGTCCGCTTCAGTCAGTCTGTTACAACGAGATGCTATGATGAATACATTACATTTACTGTATTCTTTGCAATGAGACAACTACACATAATGCAACTTTGAAACTATAAAATGTTAGGTCTACATAACATTTCAGAAGCAAAGGTAGGCAATGCATTTAGGCTTGATTCGTTCACTTCATGGAAAACATGGATAAAACCTAAGTTATTGTATTTGGCCAACAGAAGTCAAATTAATGATAATCTAAATACATTTACAGATTTGATTGACTGTGTGATAAATATCACAGATATTTAAATAATTATCTTTGATTTCGCTGCAAAACCAGAAGATTGAAACAGACTTTGTAGAATATTGGAACTGATCCAGTGTCCTTAAAAAGCTGTGATAGTTTTTGTTTTTGTGTACTGCACTGGTAATCTATTGCAATGTATGCGTTTTAAAGCAAACAGATCAAATCAAAAAGATGGAGAGAGGAACTGAGCATCACTAACTGAACTCATAGGCTTTCATAATGTGTTTGCAGACGGCATGTGAGTGGCATGTGAGATCCAGGAGCTACCATATATGTACATACCATAACCTCAGCTGAGGACATACAGAGAACACTATCAGGCATTAATAACAGCTGATGTAAAGCTGTAACTCTGAGCATAACTTGGACCCGAACAGGTTGTGAGTTAAGACTTCAACTCTTTGCCAGTGTCTAACTTAGTTGCGAGTTAACTGGGGTCAGCATTTCTAATATTATGACTGCCATCTTTGGGCCTAACACCTCTTCAGAAACTAATGGGTGACACCACAGAGACTGTGACTATGTGTTATACAGTCAATGGTCTCAACCAGCTCCTGAACAGTTAAATAATTCTGTATCTGCTGGTTTCTTACTTTGTATTCTTTTAACTTGGCACTCATTTAGTCCTTAGCTTTGACTGAATTATCTCCCTGCAAGGGTTAGCTCGTTGCAAAACCAAAATACTTCACTAAAAGAGGCACAAGTAACAAGTTGAGAGACCCTGTAGAGTAGAATTTGTCAGCGTCACATTTAGCTTAACATCTTTTTTAAAATAACGGATTAGTGCAGCTTTAACTTTATCTCAACATTCCAGTATCAGTTCAGCACAAACTTTAAAACAACACTAAAATGTATTCAAAGTAATGCACGTCTTACACATGTTTTGCTCCTCTTTCAGTGTGCTTCCATCTGTGAAACCCCCAGCTGTTTCTGAAACTCAGTGTACTGCTGACATATGCTAAACCAACAGCCCCCAAAAGAACTCAAATATTCTGCATATACTTTCTCTCCCTAGAAGACACCAGAGGATTCTTGTGACTTGTAAATGAGCTACCTGCACCCTAAAAGCTTTGTGAGGCTGGAACTCTGGCAGCAGCAGCTTTGCATTCAGCCAGAGCACTGGAGGTCTGTTGTGCTGCTGGCTCTCCCACACAGAGCTGAATGCTACCACATTAGCATAATGAGAGTAAAAAAATACACAAAAGAAAACTGGCATACAGCAGCTGTGCAATAAATATGACACAGATTCATTTCTTATTCTTTTCTTGCAGAGAGAATAAAGAGCAGTTTGTATTAGGTCATTATGTTCAACATGCTTTGTGCAGAAAAAGAAGGAGTTGTTGTGAAGCTGTTACAACCTGAGAGGTCAACTCTGTCTCCACAGGAGGCGTAGAGTGAGCAGCACATCAGCAAAGTATTACAAGTTTGACAAGTGATATTCAAACTTTCTGTCAACTGTCTTGTTCTTTGTTTCCTCAGAGGCAAATCAAGCAGAATAATATTACATTGTATGACAAACTCATTCATCCCTCTTTCAGGGATGGATCCAGAGTGGGGCCAAGAGGTGGCCTTGGCCATCCTTGGTATTTGGCAGTATAACTCAAGGTGCCAACAAAAAAATCCTGACCTATGATTGGCTACTTCCCTTGTCACATCATCAACCTTTCTGGCTGTTTTCCGGCAAGCAGCTAGTTTAGCTCCTTTGCATGTGGATGTAGCACATTTCTTTTTGCTTGAGTTTCAAAGCCCCTGTGAGGTGTTTGATTGGTTTGGAAACATTTAAATCATTACTGATGACCTACAAAAGCAAACAAGACCATTAGTGACAAGATCAACAGTTTCCAAATCATGATGTAGATATTTTTAATCTGACGTGTAGGTGTCAGACGAGTTGATTGACACCACATTTTCAGCAGCAAATATTCACAATGTGTGACACATTTGGATGTTAAAAGACAGCAGGATGAGTTCTATTGTCAGAAAATACTACCCTGGCATGTACAGGACGAAATCAGCAAAGATATTGATAGAAACCAAAGATTCTCACAGCAGCTGTAAATTGTGACTCTGGACGTTTTTGAGGTTTTAAAGAATCAAGCCTAGACGATTAACATGTTGTCAAGTTGTTTTTCTTTTGAAGTTAAAGAACAAACACTGGAATGCTATATATTTTAGATGCTTTAAAGAGAGCATGCTCTGATGGTTAATACTCTGCTGCTATCACTGCCTTCACTTAGACTAATGGCCAACAGCTAAGAGAGGGAAAGTAAGTCCTGAAGTGAACTGAGCATCTCAGATTCTTCAGTAAATAGCTCTCATGAACATCCAAAGATGCTTTCTGTCATTAAATACATAGCAGTAGACTTAAAGTGAGTTATTCCACCATCGGAAACATGCCTGTCAAGTTTTATCTAACAAGAACATTTATTTTATCCCTTGAGTGTTTTCTTGTAGGCAGCCGTCATGTCCCTCCACTTTGCTCAGACGAGAGAGACAAAGCTTTCCACTCTGGCATTTCGTTTTGAGTTGAAATGCACTAAACAAGCTGCTGAGAGAAAGAACATGCTTCGGCTTTCATTTGCATTGAGTGCATGTGTGTCTGAACAAGTACAGAGACAGGGATATAAAAGACAAGACACAAAACTCACTCTGTTGCATGATTTTAACACAAAAGAGCTCATAACTGATCTACTTTGTTCTATGTTTATTTTGATTTTTTTCTTTCTTTGATTATTAATGTGGTACTCAAGGACATCTTAAATGAAGGGTGAAATGTAACCCTCCTTTACATTTAAGAACACAGAAGAAGTGAGTGTTTGTCATTACGTGCTGTAATGGAGAGAGGGAAACTCTCTTTTTCTGCATCTTGGTCACTTGGGTTCATCTTTTTCCTGCATGCACACATACCCAGGGTATAATATATGCAAACACAAACAGATATCCACACAGCAGCAGCAATGAAAATAAATGCTGCACTGGGCTGCAGCCTGAGGGGCTGAATTGTTATTGGAGACAGAATGAGACGGTAGGCGAGATTTGATACGCTGCTTTCTTGCATTATAATGTTGATCTATTACATCCATTAAAGGACACAGCTGAGCATTACACTTTGTGTAAAGAAAATCTGTAACATTTGCAATTATAATGAATCCCACGAGGAAGCTTTAAAGGAGGATATCATTACCTAATGTTTCTCATGTGGCTTGTAGCATTTAACATCGTATTTATGACTGTCTGAGTGAAAGACACCTTGCATTTACAGATTCACTTTTTTCAGGCGTTCAACCAAATTTAAACATTGTGAGACTCTCCTTTTGGATTTTACTCCCTTTAACATTTTCTCCCTGAAAAAATGATGTGATTCAACTTAAAAATTAAATCTAATACTAGTTCTATTTTAATTTGTGTAAGCTCTTTTCTTCATATAAAGTTGCCTTAATACAAAGAGATGTCAAACTGACCATTCATCCTATTTTCAGTACACTGACCTACAGACTCTCTAGGTTCTTCAAATGTTTGAATTTGCTGTAAAGTCTATAAAAATATTTGATGTGATTTAATTCCAATCTTCAGCCCTCTGCACACACATGAAGGTAGAAAAAAACTCTTAATATGGGGAAAAAAACCAAGGCTTAAATGGGCAAATTCCACCGGATCCATATCCAGGTTGTTGGCACAGCACCAGATTTCATAGGTTTGTATTCCAGTCAATGTCTTAAAATCCTCTGGATCTGCTCTGTTGCGTTCCAGTTGCATCTTGGATCCGGCACACCTGAGCCCTCCGGACCAGATACGCAACACTTCTATTTTTGCCAGATGCCGGAGCACAACGCATAAATCTGAACAGAGAAGATCAAGTGGGACAAGAAGTCAGGCTCCAAAACATAATTAGAACATTTGGTTAATTTTCAGAATAAAACACTCTGTGTTATCACCAGATCATATTTCACTTAACTACGACAACAAACTGTCATGATGAGCAAAGCCAGGCCTGGAGTCAACCAGTCTGAGGTTTTCAGAGGACAATAAAGACAACATGGATGAGGAGAGGAGTCGGATATTCATTAATGCAGTAATTATTGCAGGAAAACCTCAGTCACATGGCTCCAGCTGTCCGGTGGTCCTGCTCGGAGCCATTATATGATTATTGGTGTCATTATATGATTAATTGGTGTTATTGTGTGACTCATGCGCATCAGGGAATTCTGGTGCCCCTTTTTCCATGTTTTGTGTTTCTGAATTTAACTTATGTATTTGTGAATCTGATGCTGGTACATATAGGTAACTTGAATGTGATAACCTGTTGTCTCTGTTTGCTCCAGCCACTCTGTGTGCTCAGGCCTGAACTGATTTTATGCTCTAAGGCTCCTGATTTAACATCTTCCCTCAGATTCAAAGGTACTCTATGGTGCAATAAACTCCATGCCATGGAATTGATGTTAGCCTAATGTTGTGTTCAGGGACTATTGTGTTGTTTGTTGTCTCATTTATTGTATTTTGTGGGATGTGTTTCACTTGTTATTTCTTTATGTTTGCCCCCAAACCAAAAGCTTCTGGTGTCTTTTTCATGTGTTTTTATTTTTCTGCAGTTGCCTTGTTGGATTGGCATGTGTTTCTTGATGCATGAAATACATCAAATCAAAGCAAATCTCATGATTCGTGTAATCTCTTTGGTCATATTGGTAGGGATCCCCTGAACATGAAGGCACATAAACATCCTAATGCAGTCAGTGCTCGAATCTGAATCTGAGTCACTAGTGCTCGAGTCCCAGTCGGGTCACGAGTGCTGAAAATCAGGACTTGAATAAGTCCGTGTCCTGGTCTCGAACACTACAGCCCTGTCTTGTGGTAATCTTTGTATTAAATGAGATAGACTTTCTCAAAAAATGTCTTGTAGAAGTACACATGATTTAAAAATGACACCAGTAAAAAAAAGCCTTACCCCAGTCTCTCACACTGTACTGTAAACTGGAGTGACATCTCTAAAATGAGTCCTGGCTTGTGACTCATGCAGAGTTTCCAGGGTGAATTAGAAATTGCAATGACTGCGAATCAGAGATTTATGACAGAACTGTTTACTATCAATTCACATCAAAGCAAAAAGCAGTGATGCTGCTAAATGCTAACATGACAGTTTGTCTGTCATTCCCTCTTCTGATTTTAGCTGAGTAATTTATGCTGACAGCTAAGTGGATCTTGAAAGTGACAAATGGAAGCTTGTTGTAACATGTAATATCAACGGAACAGCAAGATAAAAAAACAAAGTCGGATCATCTCAAGCCTCCATTGGTGGGAAATCAAGATGCATAGGCTGTTGTATTCTTTCAACGGTTACTATGAGCTTAGTAGGCTGTCTAAAAGATCATAGACCGGGCATTAGCAATAAAGCTTTCTTGATCCTTGATTCTTGACTCAAGCAATTAGGTGGACCTGAGGCCGGCTTTTAACCCCCCTGACAACCAGCTACAATATGCCCATCTGTAAGTCAACTCAGCTACATCCCTAATTATGCAAATAGTAAGATGACAGATTTGAAGTAATCTGTTGATCTTGAAAAGGAAAATAGTGTGTTTGGATTAAATCTTTTACTGGATTTGGAACTTGAGGACCATTTCTTTTGCAGTGTCTGTGTGTGTTGGGGGGGTTCAACAGGTGTTAATGTAAACTTTTTTGAACTGAATAAAAATATTTGATAAACCGCACCCAACTCTCCTTCATTTGATTTGCTAACAACATTTTCTGAGTTAACATTAGTTATGATGCTTTTGTAAAAGTTAACCCATCATATGTTTGGAATCAATCATAATTAACTTGTACCTGCAAGCTTTGGACTCAAGGTTTTACTACATCACCCTGTGTTAATGTCTTGGTTGCAGCCATTGTGGATGTTTTTACAATATTTGAAAGGGGTTATGTTTAATTACAAATTCTAAGAATTTTGTATGTGAACCTTTGGTCAGCTTTAGTGGTGGAAACATACTTTCTTCAGTGTTTACTGAACAGGAAGTGCTTCCATGAAACTCTAAGATTTGTAGATTGTGTGTCAGTCAGTTCTACTTTTGTCCTTTCTATCATGAAGTCTACATTTCATCAGTCTGCTCCTCCCTCCCTCTCCTCTCTCTGTTTTTTGCTATAATTACAGCAGCTGTTCCCTTCGTGGACCGACTCTCTTGAGAGCCCTCATCCACATCTCCTCTTCAAATTAGACTCATGTGCGATCATAACTGGCGATGTGTTGGTGTGACGCAGCACACAGAGCTGTCAGGATCAATCAGAGTGATGTTGGGGCTCTCTACATGCAAGGCTGGGTTTCCCCTACAAAAAGTGTGTGTTTAGTGTATGTTTGGTGTGTGTGTGAACAGGAAGCGAGAAGGTGGGGAGGGGTGTTAATGTAATGAATTTGCCAGAAGTCCTCTCAAAGACATCTGGGCTTGAAATGAATCTGGGCTGTTCTCATCCCCTGGTCACATCCATCCAAAAGCACCACAACACACCCACCTTGTTAGCCTATCAAATTACTGCTGTCCTTTTTAAAAATGGCCTTCTCTCACGCTCCTTCTCTTAAAGTCCCATTCTATTTTAGTGCGTTTCATAGACCATCACATCCACCTTCTTTTATTTTTATCTTATATTTTAATTCTTTTTACCTTCATATCAGATTTTTTCTCGTTTGATGACATTGATCGCCTTGGTGCCTTGTTGTTTGTTTTTAAATGCCTCTGTAATTGACTCGATATCTTTGTGAATGAGTGTTGCCCCTAAATGATCTCTTGAGTATAGATAGAGGCTGATTGATTACTCCAGGTCATTTGCTACAGGACATCCACTTACCTGTCACCGTCCATTTGCAGCTTCATCAGTTTTATCAACCTTAAGCCTCAATTATGCTCCACGTTAAACACAAATACGGATATGGATGGAGCACAGTGTCATACAAAAAATAATTCTACGTCCACATCTTGTGAAGTATTTAATGCTCTAATAGACCACGCTGTTAGAGCATTAATGCTGCCTCCAATTCTGCCTCTTTCTTATTAAAGAAGTTATAAAAACCATATAAGATAAGATAAGATAAGATAAGATACTCCTTTATTCGTCCCACAACGAGGAAATTCATGGAGTTACAGCAGCAAACAAGAAGGTGTACAGTACAAGAATATATATAGAAGAAAAAAAAAACCCATCAGAGACGACAGCTTGGCCATAAGTCTCCTGTCAGCCACCACCTCCACAGGGTCCAGGACTGAGCTGGCCTTCTTCACCAGTGTGTTCAGTCTTGCTCTCCTGTATCCTGTCCAGCAGGTGAAATGCTTCCAATGTGGCGTTCGTGTCCGGTGTTAGCTCTGTTAGCATGATGCTACTCCGCCAATATTCCCTCTGGTACTGTGTTAGCTATTATCAGAAACGTATGAGTCTTCTTCTTTTTGTAGGGGGTAACTTTAGACTCAGAGCGGCGCTCTCTAATGGATGTATTGCTTAATTTCCATTGAAACACAAAGGTTGCAAGGAATATGAGGGCAGTGACAATTACACTGTTTAAAACATACAGATCTATTTTTGTTTCGGAAGGGGAGCACTTAGACGACAGTATCATCACTATCCCCATCACACCAAGTCTGCTCAGTTCTTGTGCTCCGTCAGCCCTAGACAACTTCATCAACCATTTCCCCATGACCAGCTGAAGAGAGACAGGAAATGTGGGGAGTGGAGAGTGGGGGAGGACATGCCCCACACTTCGTGGTATAATGGAATTGAACCAGCAACCTCAGAGCTATAGCCTCTGTATATGGAGCGTGACCACTAGACCACTAGACCACTAGGCCAACAGCACCCCCAGTCATTGTAGTTTTATCAGCTTCATCATCTCATCAGACTTTGGCCAACACCTCCAACACCAGTGCTCTAGAGGGGGATAGTCTTTGCTGAGGCTCAGGGCAGATACCCTTTGACCCCCCCCCCCCATCTCCATCCAGATAACAAGCACCAAAGAGACTGACAATAATTCAACATCACATCATTTCTGTAAAATATAAAAATGTATCTATAATTTAGTAACTTCTCTCTTCTTATTGAACTCATTTTGCACACACAAATAATGAAAGTCTACAACATATTAATAGAATACATGGCTGCAGACAGTTTGTTGTAAAACTAATGGGTACATCCCAAAGAGGAAATCAATTCAAGATCCAATATTCTGTTTTAACTTGAGAAAGTGGGTCGGATTGGTATTAGATGTTAGATTAAATTACATGAAAAGGATCAGTTGTACAAATAAACCACAGGGTTTCTGAAATCCCAGTTAAGACTTTGAACAAGTAGAGATGTGGGGAAAGATGTTCAATCCAAACTTTTCACACAAACTTCACAAATAAAAACTGCTGTGGCGTGTTGGAGCACGATGAAGCCAATGCACCATGAAATCTTTATAAAGGGAGCTTCGTCTTTGTTCTGGGTGGACTGCCCTATTAAAACAAGTGAGGATCAACAGCAGGCAGCTTGATGGATCAATGGTGAAGTTTAGAAATAATGATGGATCAGTTTGTTCAAGCATTGAGGAGCACTCTTCTTTTGGAATGGGACGGGTTTATAAAGCTTAGAAATCAAGTCAAACATTGAACCAAAGAGCAAGAAGATACTTTAACAGATAATCCAAACAAATCAAAACACAGACGACGTGTCAGAACTATTAAACACTATGATCAGCTCATGTAACATTAGATTACATTTTGGGTTGGCTTCAGCTTATACTTAATTGTGCCTAATTCAGACCTGTTGCTTTAATTCAGACTAATTTTCTGTAAAAGCAAAAGCACTGGACAAAAAGACTACAGCAGTCTCTGCCACGGCAGCTTTCTGACAATACTGAGACAAATGTGGACATAGTGTGTTTTTGTTCCTGTTATTCACACCAGGTTGGGGGGGCTGTTCACTTGTTGATTGAATTTGTTAGATGGGTTTGTCAGGTTTTGTTTCTACCTTTTAGTTAGGCCTTAGAAAGAAATGTTGTCTCACCTCATTCAGATTTTCATGCAAGGTTTTTTTTCTGCAAACGTCATACATGTAGGTATGATACAGGACACATGGTTTGGTGTATTTTAATATTCATAGTGGGCTTAACAGTAATAGAATATTCTGATGTGTGATATATGTGATGTATGATAGATAGTTCTCGCACAGTGCTCTAACATCTTGAAGTCTCTGCTGCTTCAGTTTACGTTTACAGGTAGGATCATGGGTAGGATGACCGGAGCAAGATGGCGGCCGTATTTCTTGAACCCCAGCAGCCAATGCGGCGTCTACTCTTTATTATGTCTATGCTAGCAACGGCAACAACAGATAAACATAAGAAATAGCTAATAGCTTCAGGCGTTAAATAAAGTGCTTGGTTATCATGACTGGTGAACTTTTGGTGTAATGTAATACAAAAAATAATTACATTATCAATGTGAGAGGGCGGATATTTTTTTCAGTTTTAAATAATTCATAGTTTTTATATTTGCCCGGTCCTTCTAATCACAAGTGGTGGGAAGAAAGTAAAACGCTAAAAAAAACGCTTGGGTCTTGTCAGGTTAAAAGAAGATCACATCCATGTGCCGGGATTGACATTATGTTGTCCAAAAAGCTTACCGACAGAATCTTTGAAAACACATTTATTAGATATAAAACGTTGAGTTAAGACTTCTTTAAGCCTTTAAACAAGTTCCTCAGCTTTGATGTCCAAATATCTCTTGAAAATAACACCAGTCTGAGGGCCACGCTGTAGGGCTTCTTCACCAGACAAGACACATTAAAATGGACCCCATCGATTTGACCCCTTTAATGACACACACTTATTTGACACCCATGAAGCTGGCACCACTGTTAAAAGATCCCACCAGCGGGTGGCACTTTTATAGCTGATTTAAGATCCTAAAATAGATGAGTCAGTGGTGAGAACACTCTTATTAGCGGCTTGGGGGTTGCTTTTATGCTCATGGCTGCAGGACCTGAGAAGAGTTCTGAGAAGCATTAAGAGAAAAATCCATACAGCAGTGACTCAAATCTGCTCTGCTTTTATGTGTGATATCTGCAATCATCTGCTCCAAGAATGAGACACATATGCACGCTAGAATTAGTTGTAACCTATAGTAATTTGTCAGTAATTTTGTCAGTTTAGATTTATGTGTTTCAGAATAAATTAGCTGTGTGGCTGGAGGCAGAAAAACCCAAAGGCTGACCAAGAGGTAAGTTAAGTTTGGTGAGATTTTATTTAGTTTAGGCTATTAAGTTTAGAGATACTTTAAAGTAAAAGCCCTGCATTTATAACTTTATTAAATTCATAATAAAGTAGTATCAGCATCAAAACATTCTCCTTCTGTAAGATTCTGCATCATGCAGAATGACTCATAAAAAATTGATATAAATAAAATGTTCTATATTTCATTATAAGGGTGTGTTCATCAGTTTATATACTTACCAATTCTGATTTTAAGTCAGAGATAATGTATGGTTAGCAGGTATTTATAGGAAATAGAATCCTGACAGGGTGAGATCCCACTTATAAACGGCTACTAACTTAAAGTACAAAGACGTTGTCAAAAAACATTGATTAAAATATTATTTTATTGATTTAAAATGATTTATGTATATAGTTTCCAAAAAAATGTTCCCAGTGATTTGTCTGCAGTTAGCGTTACTGCTCATGGTTTAAGTTTCTTTGTAGCAACCTGTAACTTAAAGTTTCTTCCACCTGCTCCGCTCATCGCTAATATCACTGGACAGGATCCAATATGTAAATATCCGTAGCCTGTCGATTTAGCATGCTAACCAAAAACTAGCGTTTTAACCACATTGTTTTGATGCAAACGAAAACTAATGGTTTTACCTCACCTTACAGTCTATAGTGTCAACAAGCAGAAGCAAAATATGCCACTACTCTTTTCTGCTGTTTGATTCGTCATGACGTGTGATCAGTTTTCCTCTGGCGTTGCTCATGTTTGTGAAAGTTAATAACCATCGTCAAAGGGTTTTGACCAATCACAATCAAGCATCTAGCATAACCGGAAGAACAGTAAGAAAGCTGGGTAATAATTAAATACAATAAATGTGTCATTGTATTTTGTTTAGATACAAATCTGTAATGTTGAATTGATATATATTTGAAGTTACAGTGTTTCCTGTCAGAATTTGTTTTATTAACAAACTTTATAATGCATGTAATCTCTTTCACCTTGCACTTTTTTCTCTCTGTGTTCTGCAGGAACTCTTCTCCCGAGCCGGATAAACAGTTTTGCTTCCTCCACTTTCTCTTCATAAATCCTCCCTGACTCCCATAAATCCTGAAATAAAACTTAAAAGCCAATACCAATACTCCATTTCATACTCTGTTGCTGATTGATGTTACACAACCATGATTCATGTGACTGCGCCTGGGTTGGTTAAAGCTTATTCATTTTGCTATTCCAGCACAAAGTTTCATAATCTTGCTGTAACATGGAATTATTCATGAGTTTTCTTGTTTGATTTTGCCTTTGGTGATTTTTCATGCTTCACATATTGTGTCATAGCCTCTATGTGTCCTTCCTTTAGTTTCCTTATTACAACCTTGATGTTCAGACTAACGCTGAGGAGTCTGATCCCAAATAAACTAAAAACACTTCAGACAGTGTCAGTGGATGCAAAAATGGAGGAGGGATGATGGAGTCTGATAATACTTACACCAACTTCTGCATTTACCACTATTATATTATGGACTGACACATCCTCCAATGAAAGATGTGGCTTGATCAATATCCATGAAGCTAGTCAAAACATTGTAATTTCAATGAAAGCTGGTGGATTAGCTCTGGGCCCGTGCAGCACTGCAGTGGGTCCTGTGGTCTTATATCTTTATACATTACTGTGATATATTACCCCTGTCAAAAGTATGGACCCAGACCCTTTACACTCCTTTAGATTACTGAAAGCCAAATCAATTCCCACTGCTGCACCTTCTGATCGACTTTTAGTCAAGGCGCGTTAAAGACAAAATAAACCCAGGGATTTTTTTCTGAGATAAAAACACACCAACACCCAGGGGATTATTCTGATTCTGCACAGAATAAAACTAAAGCAGAATATTTTTATGCCTTTATATATCATGTCTCACAGGAGGAAAATGCATCTCTAAAAAAGTGCATTCTCCTGAAGATGAAACATTGCTTATACATCATCCCTCTGATTCCAAGATGCCCTCGTATGTAATAAGCAGGGTGATACATTTTTATTCCTCGTAGGGCTGTTGGTGGCGAAGAGGTGTCTGCTGGTGGTCGTGAGGGGATGGGAATTGCTTGTGTAACAGCAACGATCACACTGAGATCTTCAGGAGATCATTAATATTCATTGAACACAACCCATCACATCCAAAACACAAAGGACCTGAAGTGATGGAAAAATGTCCCAATCATAAATTTACATATAAAACGTGAACACAGGCAGCGGGAGGGGCGGGGGGAGATCCATACTGGAGCTTTAGGTCTTTGTGTTTTTATTCTGAAAGCTGCAGAAGAAGCTCACGAGTCACAGCATGGACAGAGAGCAGAAGAACACTACAGCCTTCAGTGTTTAGATGTGTGTGTTGGACTCAAGCTACACACTGACATTGTGATTTCCATGGGACAGCTTGCTCTGCTGTTTGCAGGGTGAAAACCGATTTCAATGAAGCTGTCTCATAGAAGAAAAACTAAGACCTTACCCATGCTGAGAAATGTATTGCACTTAATTCCAATACAATAATAGTGACAAACAAAAGACAAATAAAGACTTGGGGGGGGGGGTTATGTAGCCCTGAGTAGCTTGTGAAGTACACAAATCCATGATGAGTGTGATCCACTGTGCTTGCTCTGTGTAACTTTAACCTGTATCTCTCGATGGGCATTTATACTTTGCTCCAGCATGTTTACTAACCTTCTCAATCCTAAGACCACAGAAAATCTCTGTACGTCTTCAGATACACATTCAGCAATACATCTTGTGACCTTACACTCTTGCACTGTTATGTGGAGTTGAGGCTTTAAGCACTTCTTTAGACTCTTTTGGCCTTGCTGGATTTTTCTTTGTCACATCTTCTCGCATCTTTTCAGGGAGATGATTTGCTTAGTGACTTTTCATAATACTCATATTCCCTGACATGTAGCACACTGCAGTCACACAGTTTTTTGTCTTCCTGTCACCTTTTCTCTTTTCTCATCTCGCAGGAAACCAAAATGCTTGCACACGTCAGATTTAAAGCAACTGCTTCTACAATTTCAAAATGGTCTTTCTGTTCATGGCCACCAATGCCAGTGTCCGCCATTTTCATTTTACTAGATCTAAGGCTGTAGGCATAGCACAAAGAATGATGAGATGATGATCTCTGTTATTCTGACTTCCCTCCGCTCTGTTCCATGACAGACGAAACAAAACTACACTTTTTGCATGGAAGACCTATCGCCTCATACCAATTCCATTGGTCAGGGGTCGCTTTTTATTTGGATGGAGATTAATGTGCCTAAAAATTGATATGATTTTATTCATAAATGAAAATTACGCTTATAGCTTCCACAGTTTGGATGTAGGAACAGTAGTCTCAACACAATTTATACTAAATGTTAACATTGCCCCTTTTTTTGAATACATGCAGATTTAACGCAGAAAACAACACACGTTAAAGCACACAACATTGCAGCACATGCATCAGTATTTACATTTGCCTAATTTAACTTTTAAAAAAGAAGAAGGGCTCCTGGATTGTTCCCTGAGGTACTCCACAGGTTTGTTTTTTTTCCATCTTGTTTTGTTTATTTCTAGTTGAATGTTTCTAGATCCACGCTTGTCTGGGACATAACCAAAACTCATAACTGATCCTACCGGAGTAGAAAAAACAATAATTTATGGAGCAGACTCCAAAACTACACCTAAATAATCACAGCATATCAATAACAAAAATGTACTCTGGTTTTCTGTTGTATCGATTTGTTTTAAAGACGGTTTTTCTTCACCAGGTTGACCATATTATTGGTGTGGGTCCATTACATGCTTCACAACAGCTCTGGTAAACATTATTTTAGCACCTCTGTTGTTCATGACATCTTATTTATTGGGCTGCTGTGCTTCAGTGGTAGAGTAGGCCATCTCTCAATAGGAGGGTTAAGGTCTCGATCCCAAGTCTGGCTGTCCACATACTGAAGTGTCCTCGGCAAGACACTCATACCCGGACCAGTGGTGTGTGAATGGGATCAGTTGATACCAATGGGTGCTTTACATAGCAGCCTCTGCCATCAATGAATGAATGTGGAGTGAATAAGTGAATGTGACATGTAATGTAAAAGCACTTAGGGAAAGCACTATATAAACAGTCCATTTAACATTACCATTCACCATTACCATTTATTTATGTATTTAGTTATCATTTATGTATGCACTCCAATGAATGAATATCATTCATCTGTACTCTCTCCTTTATTTCAATTGGGCACCAAAAACTTGAGTGTCATGACTCTAACCCTCAAGACTCAACTCCTTTAAGAACTTCTCATGATGAATGATGCTCCATTAGTGCTGAGTTTCTCCTGTTTCTGTAAGTGTTCCTGTGACCATGTTATTTCAGCACACAAATCTCTGGAGTCATTTCACATGCCGATGTGATTGCTGGTGCTTTGCTCTAAATGCAGCCAATACTCAGCTCAGCAAAACTCCTTAGCCTCACATTAGCATTTTGGCCACTTGCAGCTGGGTGATGATATCGAAGGCTTCTGAGACATTTATAGTGCGTTCTTTTAACAGATGATACCTTTTCCCATGATCACAATTTGAATCAGCTGTTTATTGGTTGGCAAGTCTACTATTAAAAGCAGCTACAAACACTTGTGTTGTATTTTCATTGGCTGAAAAAAATGTTTCTAGACCTCTGCACTCCTCAAAACTAACGTTACTGACAAATTTAAAATTGAGAAAAATTACATGCAAGAGCATTTTTTATATTACCTGTCAGTTGGGAGCTGTAACACAACTATTCATTGAGTGGTGTATTCAAATTTTAGTCTTTTTTCACAAACAGCTGTGATTATATTAAAAGACAAATACATTTAAAAAAACATACAACAAAAAAAAAAAACTTATCCTAAATTGAAAAAGTTAATTTTGCTTAATTCTGATAGATTCTAGGTTAAATTCAACTTTTTCCAAACATGCCCATTTTGGTCCTTTTAGACACCAAATAGCTAAGCAGCTGTCCAGCTGCAGCTGTGATGGAAAATAACAACACCACTGTGCTTTTGAACGGCCCATTTCCCTTTAAAATCTGCCAGATGGCTCAGTTGACAAGTCAAAGTGATATGCACTTTGTGTCACACAGATTTAAAATATCACTGAAATACTTCAAATCTGAGCTTACCTCAAAGCTAAACATACAGGTGCAGCTTATCAGATTGATGTCAGCAAACAACTGCATCACAAATCTGACAGAGAACCATTTTGGAGTGTGCAAATCCCCACAGATCTGTGGCTCGGATTAAAGGGACGTCCTTGGAAGGGTGCATGTTTTGACCAGTCATACGTGTACCTGACCCTCTCCAAGCACAGTAGTTTCACTCATATAGGACCTGTATGAAACCAAAGGAGAGCTCCTGAAAAGTGCAAATACCACCACATTTTCTGGCCAGACTTTAGGAGGGAAAAATTACTAACAATATTGACTGAGACTGGGCATTTTGTACAAGCATTTTTCTGATTGTTAAACAGTGTTTTTCCTTAAAGCACTTTGAATCTCTCCTACCCGTAAGTCATGGTGTCAGGTGGATCTGGTGTAGCAGCGCAGCATTTATTTGAACAATAAATCTAGAAGTCAAGTTCATGAAGTTCATTCACTGTGTTCATTTGACTCCTAAATCAAGACATGAGTAAGAATTACTTTAGAGCATAATAATAATTCTCAAAATGTAAATGAAATTATTGAACATGTGATTAAAAATGTGATTAATCGTGATTAATTATTGAAATCCTGCTATTAATCGCATTCTTTTTAAATAATTATTTTTGTCGCCACTATATTCTTATGTCCATCATAACTAAATGAATGCTGCTATAATGTTGAACTGCAAGTTTGATAATTCTAACAATAGAGTGCATTTGACAGTTAGCTGTCATTTTACCTCAGGCCTGCAACTGAATAAACAATGGATACTGAAAATCTGGAGGGACTTTGAGTCATATTTCAAGTTACAGTTTTTTGTTTCATAAGTTATAAACTACCCTAAAGCAACACTTAACATCAACATTAACCCTCTTTCTAGCTAACAAGTACTGTCATGCAACATATATTTGTTGAAGGCCATCGTAAGAAGCTGCTATTTGGCTCTTAGCATCTAATGAGTCATCTAATATATTGTTTAATCTAAAGTAAATACCAAAATATGGCCCCATTTCTCTCTCTACTTATTGTTGTAGCAGTTTCAGACAGAATGAGAGGAGGAAGAAAGGTAAAGAGTATCGAATTCCAATTAAATACGATTTCTAAATCTGGATTAAAGCAACACAAATCTGTTACTTCATTTGAGTGCGACAACCTGAAGGCTGTCAAGGGAGAATTGCTGCTGTATGATCATGATGAATGATACAAAAAACATCTCTTCAAAAGGTATCTTCAGTATGCATACTAGCATGTTCGAGTACACTGTATCCCCACTTTTAGTGAATGCACTGCATACTTAGTGTGTGTGTGGCATAGGTGTGTGATAAGGTAGCTGTTATTTTCTCACTGTAAAGTTCCCACTCCGTCCTGTGCTCCCTTCAGTTCAATCAGCAGTAACTCAGCTTACCAGGGAGCAGCTGCATGGGTACCTGAGATATTCATAGTCCTGTTTGCAAGTTTAGCTCTGCAGCACCTGGTACACAGCAGAGCTTTGCTGCCTTATCAGGGAAGACAGATTTTCTTCACCTTGTGTGTGTGTGTGTGTGTGTGTGTGTGTGTGTGTGTGTGTGTGTGTGTGTGTGTGTGCGTGTGTGCGTGTGTGCGTGTGTGTGTGTGTGTGTGTGTGTGTGTGTGTGTGTGTGTGATCCTGTATCACTTAATATCCAAACCCCAGCTTGCTTTACTTGGAAGTTCTGAGGAGCATTTATTCACTGCAGGCAGAGGATACCACTCCAATTAATCTATAGTCTTTGTAGTGTCATTTATCCAAAGATATTGATCGTGGAAACCTTGATACTTCCAATTTTGCTGTCTCATGTTTGTACCTTCTTTTTCTTTTGAGAGATGTGAAAAATCTGAGGCAGTGAAATAATTCTCCACCTCATTTTGTTGCTTTAATTTGGAGTGCATTTGAGGGCACTAACACTTCTTTGTTTCCAGAAAATGTGACATAATTGTGATGCATTGTTTTCCTTTATTGCTCCTGTAATGCTGTTTAGGTTTTATCCACATGGTTTGTTGTTTGCTGTCAGGAGGCCACATTTGAAATTTCTCCCTTTATTGTGAAAATGGGCTGCAGTCTTTTCCATAGCAAAGTGTTATTGTACTCTAAGGTGATTTCCCTTCAGAAGAAAAGCCCCCGGCTGACTTTTTTTTTGCAGTTATATTCAGTGAAGCAGCTCAGAATATAAATGACTGCTGAATCCATGTCAAGGTATTATGCTAAGCTTGTTCAATACCCCTTGAGAAAGGGACATGAGAACAGGCTGAAATACTGAACTCTAGACTATGCGTAGTCATGCTGCTGTTGCAGAGGGAATACAGTGGCTTTTCAGTCGCAGACAAACAGCATGAAGACTGAGGAAGGCGTGACAGGTGTTAGTGATGTATTTTAATCTTCTGACTGTTTCAACAAACATATTGTTTACTTATCCGTTTTTAAATGAACTATGCGGGTACCTTTCAGACATGGGTTTTATAGACTGTCGCATCTGCTACAACAATGTTTAAAGGAGAAAGGAATTGGTGTTTCTGGAACACCAATAATATATTAGTATAATATATTCTCCTCTTTTAGCTCTTATTTGGTCTTCACCAACTCCCAGGAAAATTACTTGTCTCCCCAGCAGTTAAATGCCGCACTATGTTCACCAGTTAACAATATGCTGTGTTGGTCTGTAGCTAGGTTCCAGGGAGAGCAACCAACAGAGTAATTTTTTAGCATTAGATTTTCACGTCACAATAATAGTGGCCCAACAATTTCACGATAACAATATTATTGTGATATTATGGAAAACGTAATCAAAAAAGACGCTTATATTCAAATTAAGGACAGACGAGACAAGGCTGGAGAAACACGTCTTCATAAACTTTACCAATGAATAATCAACTTAGTTGCATGTCATCCTCCACTTCTAAGGAAGTTCAAAGTTATGTTTTATCTGCATCATGAGCCCCATGAAAGTAACTTTAAATGAAACAAAAACTCACTAAAAAACTACCAAACTGGCGAGTAAACTTGGATTGGGTAAGTAAGTACCTGGTTTTCATCTGTTATCTCCACTGATATGATTTGTGTGGCAGTAATAACTAACTAGCTAGCTGGTCACTGATTTGTCTCCTACTGCTCTTTCTTTGTATTCCCTCTGTTTTATGACAGGTGGCAATCCACTACTGCCCCGTAGGAGCTAATTATACTGTATTACCGTATGCTTATACCACACAAAATCATTATTTAACTTTTAAAAAGACTTTCATCAACAATACCCATGCCTTCAACTGCTCTTTAGGGTTCAGCTCACTGACAATAATGGGCTTCAAAACTCCACATCAGAAACCAATGGGTGACGTCACTCAGACTAAGTTCATGTAGTATACATTGGATGGTGTAGACCTGCTCCAATTCACCACCAGTGGATATGTTTGTCTCACCCTGTAGATCAAATCAGCTATAGGACGAAACATTTTCCCTTACTAATCAGATCTATAAAATTCACCCACAAGGCCCCAAAGATGAGCTAAACAAACTGAATATATGACTAACTGTATTTAAACATTTGCTCCAGTGATTATGCAATGATGTAATTAGGCAACTTCGGTCTCTTTTGTTTATGAAAATAATGAAAAAAAAAGACATGATGGCTTTCTAGCATTAAATGTGAAAAAATTCAATATAAACTATCTCCACTCAGATTCTCCGGCTGAAGCTCAGAGCATAGCTTTAGATATCAGCATCCAACATGCTGTTTGTAGGTTTTACATCCACAAACATATCTGGTATTTTCAGCAACATCATTACTGATCATTAAAAGCTCATCAGGCGAGGATGTGAGCATGTAACTAAAAGGAAACGCGTGAGTGCTGCAGATGTGCTCGTTGCTAATGAAGTTTGTCGTGAAGTATGCATGCATTAGCCTTCAATGGAAATGGCACTTTCGGCCATGCTGTAGGAACCTGAATGACTAATTGATTTTTCACAGAATTCCTCCTTTGCTATTGATTACCATTAGTGCACTTTTAATTAAGTGGTCCCTGGAGGTATTCCCACATTCATCTAATACATGAGTAAATGTGGTCAAAGCTGGGTGCAATGTGAGCCTAATTCCAGTTGGATTAGTGATTTTTCCAGAATCTCTTATCAGATTTGTTTTAATCACTCAGCATGCAAAAAAATACTTCAGCCAGGAATCAGAGTAGCTTCACTTGGACAATATTTTCCTGCCGTGTTAGAATAAACCAACACTTCTGAGTTAAATATTGTAGGACTGTATTTGTATCCCGTTAAATTCTGTCAACTTACTCCTATTGATCTTTCATCTGAGCCTGAGGGAAGACGCCAGGCCTAGCAGGCTAGCAGCCTGCCACCCACAACAGACCCAACCAATCTCTGCAAGATCGGATCAAATGCTGGCCAGGGCAAACTTCACCTGCTGCCAAAAGCTGTGAACATGGACCAGAGGGAGCTTATACTTTGAGAGGGAAACAGAAGGCAAGGAGAGGAAGTTTGCACATTCTGCTGTCATAAATCTTCTCTAGCAGTGTGGATGCCGGCTGACTCATAATTTGCTTTGGGGCCATCCTGTCTCTGCAACAGAATCTGTACATTCATGCTATATGGGAAACTGTGGGTTTGTGTGTATTTGCCTCCGTGGTTTAGCTTATTTGCTTGAAAAAAAAAACACTTTGGAAGACGGGCTGCTCTTGTTTGTCTCTGTCTTTCAGGGCACTTGGTTTGCTCCACTGAACACAGCGAGGCTTATTCGGATAATTAAATTAAGGCTCTGTTCCCTAAACAATGAGGAACAGCATATCTGAATAATTGACCGGGGGGGCTTTTCATTTCATATTGTAAACAAAGGAAAAGTTAAAAGACATTTCTATTCACTGCAACTTTGGTCTTATGGATGTGGGTTCGGTTATATTTACTGTTAGAAATCTGAACATCTTTTCTTCAACGACATGATGGAGATCACAGAAAAGGCTGCAACCTTTAAACCCCAGTTGAAAATAAGATACTGTACATGAACACATCAGACTGAGACAGCGTTATCAGATTTTCTGAAACCTCAGTTTGAGGGTGAATCCTCCAGAGAGATTAAACCAAGTAAGGCCTTAAACCTGTGATGGACGTTTACATCATTGTATCGTTGACAATCTGTATTTGAAACAGTTTTCAAATCAGGAAACTTTGGCTAACCTTTACGTTTTATCAAAAATCAGCCTGATAGTCCCATTTTGATCAAAACAATGCTGCTGCATTCCCTAATTACTTTTACTATCTGCCAGTCACTGTATGCATGAGCAGAGGGGTCTCATCCACCCTGAAGGGTTTGTGTTCCACATAACCACCAGCTTACTTTACATTAGCCTTTACATTGGAGTTACAATGCTGTTGCTACTCTTCCTCAGACTCCTATTGATGGGGTTTTTGGAGGCGTGGTCTTGTTCCTGAACTTGCGTTATACTAACTTCATTCTAAGAATGCAGGTCTGCAACAAGACACAAGCCTTTGTCTGACATTGGACTTCCACCAGATCCATGTCCAGCTGCTCTCCGTGATCTCTTGTCCATTTCAGAACGCAGCAGGGAGCACGACCACCAGACAACGGGAGTTACATGACCGAGGTTTTCCCACAATGTTTTCTGAATCAATCAGCTTCTGGCAAAAATAGAAGTCTTTCATATCTGATCCGGAGAGCTCCGGCGTGCCAGATCAGAGACGCAGAAGTTAACACATTGACTAGAATAGAAACCATCAAATCAGATCTCGGGTTGTGACAGATCGGCGACCGACTGCACCCAGTTCTGGTGGATTTTGGCCATAACACATTTTCTTACATATGAAAATATTTTGCAGCTCCAGTCCAGTGTGCTGAAGAAGAGAGATAAAGGAGAGGAAGATGGAGAGACATCTAACACAGCATGCAACAATGTTGTCAGCCATGCACCAGACTAGTAGAGTGGATGTGTATTTGGGCCCCAGGGAGCCACATCAATACCCCCTTTTGACTGTTAATAACATGCCATCATACATACCAGTGTTATGGCGCTTGGTACACTTGATGTTCAGTATTGTCTTATGAGTGTTACTGTCCTCCAGGTGGGGCTGAGAAAACAGAAAGACTGTTGCATCAATTAAATCTAAATGATGTCAATGAAAACTGTGGCTGGTCCACAGGTTGGCAGAGACATTTGGGAGAAGTCAGTAATTAGTTTTACTCACTTAGTAACACACACAAACTAATGAAGATCGAACTATGCGATGGGGAGATGGAAATATGAAACATGGAGTCGCTGGGAGCTTCTCAGACTGCAGGCAGCAGGTCAGGAGGTGTATTGGATTGTGCCGTCTCACTCTTACTTCTCCCTCGTGATAGAGCAGTGATAAAAGACGTCTCAGAAAGGACAAGCATTATATATGGAGATAAGAAAAAGCAACGTTATTTACACAGGCTAAATCACTCCTTCTCTCCTCCCACCAAGGTGCTGTCCAGTTCACAGTGAGTCATCGAAATATCAAACTGGTGCAGGCGGGTGGGAAATGTGTGTCAGACGAGTATGTGAAGTGAATCTAACCACCATGCGTCACTGAAAGAACAGGGACGCAAATGTGATGTCTGATAGGATATTTCAACTTTAGATCACTTAGCATTAACGTCATATTCCGAGTATTACTGTGTGGAAAGTCACTTGTTGTGCACAGAAGCATGTTATCCAGAAAAAGAAGATAATAATTATAAAAAAGCGACAGACCATTCCTTAACAGCATACCAGGTCTCATGTTGTCATGAATATTCATCTTTAACATCTTTATATGAATGAGGCCACAGTTTTCTTCTGTGTCCTCAGCTGATACCAGACAGCAGTGATTCAACTTCCAGAAAAGCCAGCTCATGAATGATGTACTATGTGTTCTTAGGGAATGAGGCGGTACATTTATGAATCACACAGAGGTCGAAGTAAGGTGGTCGAGATGGATGGTGGGCAAACAAAAATTATTTTGACACTGAAACTCGATCCTGAGAGTGCAGGGTACACCAACAGCTGTGCAAGTATTGGTTTAATTAATAGTATTATTATTAACATCTTCAAACAAGATTTATGCTTATGAATTGTTTTCTTGCTGCACTGCCAGATCTGTTGACTCATTACAAGTAATTCAGGCCTTTTCTAGCTCATGATATCCTGGATTTGTCAAAAGAAGGTAACTTAATGAGATATCTGACAACAATATTACAAGTAAAGCCTGGTTTATACTTCTGCGTTCACCCTACGCAGCAGGGGCTGACGCGGACATAAGCACTACATACTTGTGCGTCGATGTGTCCGTGTAATGCACTAGTACTCCGCCGAAACACTTGAGGGCAGTATGGATTCTCTGATTGTCGGGTCGTTTGTTTCCGGCCCTGCTACGTTTTATGGTTGCTTTTTCACAGCGATTCCAAGCGCATTATGTTAATTTAGAGCTGATACCTGTTGCCGTTTTTCATACAGCATTGTTTACAGGGAAGAACAGAGAGGAGGGAATTAAATGCATAACAGATGGACGACGATTCCTGAAATGCTGTAAATGCAGGAAATACAATGTTGTCAAGCGGACCAATCACAGGACTTGTGGTCCGAGTCGATTCGATGTGTAGTTAAGTTTGGGAGGAGGTGTGCGTCAGCTAAGTGTGTAGGCCCTTGCAGGTACGGGGATCTAGGCCATCTACGCCATTGATTCGATGCAGAAGTATAAACCAGGCTTTAGACAACAGTGATCGTTGATCCCAATCAAACCTCTCCATGAAACTCAGCTTATTTAACGAAATTACAACTCAGACATCAAAGTCAGTGTACATGTACCCTCTACTTCGAATGTTTTCAGTGGTTTAATTTGAACATGTAAGTGACACGTCTTTCTAATGGCAAAGGAAAGTGCTAACAGAATAGTGCACACTTACACTGACATAAGTGTTTGTAAAGAGTATTATTCACAGTTATCCAGCAGATCTCATCATGAGGTCACTTGGTGACAGTGGCAGTGTTAGGGTAAGAAAAGTGAATTTTTGTTTTACCCAAAATATGAAAACCAAATTCACAAACCAAAATTATAAGAACTAGGCCTTTAAAAGAGGTCAACTTAACATAATTTAAATAAACACAACAAAATCTAAGGTGTGAACTAAACAACCAGACCTTGCACAATCTTGTTCTTGTTCTTGTTCTTGTTTTATTTTGCTTTGTTTAATATCTGGTGGCAACTGCTGCATTCTGCCACCTACTATGCTGGAGTGTGGACCAGAGATCCCTACATCTTCCACAATGAGACAAAAAGGGAATAATGGTTGGGCCAAACCCAGTTTAACTTGAGGGGTAAACAAAATGGACACTTAATTAAACTGAATTCAAAGTAATACTTACTAAGCCTAAACCCCCCCATGACATCAGAGCCCATGGTCTGCTCCACTCAGCTGGCTTCAGCATAAAAGTGCTTCCCACTCTTGGACACACCTTTTGTTCAACCAAGGAAGTGCCATTCCACCACAGCCAGGTAACTCAGACAAAAGAAACAATGATTATAATACCAGAAATGTGTTCATAATCTTACAGTGTAAAGATGTGCTTAATTTAAACAATGTTAGATCAAATATAAGAAAATAAACTACTAAATGGAACCAATGGTGTTGAAACTAATGTTGGAAAAACTGAGGTGAGAGTGTGGCTGGGAAGACATTACCACTGTGCGGCTCCACCCATTACAGGCAGTAAAAAACAGCAGAAGGCAAAAACCTTCAGCAGAACCATGGTTCAGGTGTGTAGCTATCTGCTGACACAGGCTGGAGAAAAGGAGGGAAAAAGATACAGTAGTAGCTGAAGTATCTGATATTCAACCACATAAGATTAAGTATATTTTGCTAGTCTGTGTTGTTTAAAATAAGTCCAGGGGCCCACAAGAATGAGTTACAATAGTAGGCTCCAGAAGTCTCTAGGAAGGGCCTAAAAAAGATCACCTTTGACATAGGCAAATCTATGATTGACAGTGACAGTTGACGTCTTTGTCAATACTTAGAACAAGGCATTCGTAAATGGAGTCAAATAGCAGCTAACTTAAAACTTGTGTTGAAGAGTCCATATTTGTGTATGTTTGAAGGACACCCTCATTCTAATTTGAGTACACCTTCATAGTATTTAAGACAGAACGTGGAGACAGAAGAGAGGCGACTTCATCTGGCCCGGTCGTCCTCCAAGCAGTCGCGATGCTTGTTACTGATGCTGATGCTGTTTGATTGTAATAAATCGAATTACTATTCAAGCTGGCCAGTGTCACGAGGTTCATTCTACATCTGCACATCACGGGCTGTTAAGACACGACATAGCCTACCTTGCAAGTAACACATTCAAGTGTCAGTAAAGTAAGAGCATGGTATCACTCTGATACCTGCACATTTAACACGGGCTGGAGCAAGGACGCAACATTTCAGCATGTCTCATAAATTCTGGTAAAATCAATACCTGTTATGATGGGATATATTTAACAGTTTACTCTTTTATGAGAGGAATAGCTGAAACATGGTTAAAGTTCGGACTTTTAAAATCCATTAACCCAGCTCTAACCCAGTGTAAAAAATGCCTTTTACTCTCCAACAAGTGAACATCTGAGACTTTCTGTTGAGTGTAGAAGCTCATTTGCCCTGACTTCTGGCCCAGGATCAGAGCCTCGACATTTAAGGCGATTGTGTGTCTTCAGAGCGGGCTGCAAGCTGACTGACAATCTTTTGTGGGCCCAGAGGAATTGAAGGAAGGGAGTGAAGAAAGAGAGAGGGAGAAGGAGGGAGATGGATCAATGGTTAGTCAGCTTGAACAAACAGATCAAGAGGTGACCTCTGAGTATGAGCCAAGAATACTTTAACTGAAGACAGAAAATGGACAGGGCTCAGAGAGTGGAAGACAGGTGAAGACAAAGGGAGAGTTAGAATAATGGACAGGAGGAAAATGCTGACCAAGACTTTCAGATGCTGGTCTCTCCACACATCTTTCCAAGGGTATGTGGTAGAAGCACTATGGAACATATTCTGGATAGATCAACTGTGCATGATGTGCTATATTTAGGCTAAACTGTTGAGTGGATATTCACTGGTAGTTTCTTTTAGGTTAATGTCTTGATTTTTTTTTAATCTTCAAGAGCAATTTTCTGATTGGTTGCCAGAAGTATTTGCATGGAAGTAAACTTTATTTTGTCTTGAGTATTTTGTCAGAATGATTGTAAGTATACAGGCAATAGTTGTTTAGCTTTAGCCCAGCAACCTCTGGGAACAAGGGCCGATGTGTGGGGCCTCCTGGTTAGTCGGCCTGTTATTCCAGTAAATGATAAAGGACATCTTGGCTCAGACTTTCTTCCATACAGTCATTGTTCACAGTCTTATTTGCAACTTGAGATGCTAGAATTAAGTTCAGGTCCAGAGATAATATCCTGGACTGGATTGTTAGCTGCACTTCCGAGCAGATGATGTTTAATATTAGAGCTAAGCCATCATAAGGTGACAGTGGATTGGTTTTGGGATTGCATCAAAGCCAATATGTTCTGCTTCTTTTCCTCCCCACACAGACTTTCCCTGCATACAGCCAAAGCCCAAACATGAGCTGCCAAAACTCATACAACAGGGAAACCAGAGCACTTCAGACACCAAAAATCTTGTCCTAGATCCTGTCATCTGTGCAGAGCCTGTGCTTTATTACCCGGCTGTGTTAAATACTTGATTCAGATGAACAAACCCCCACAACAACAGTGATTAATTCTCAGCAGCAGAAGCGACAGCAGGGACAACCTGATCACTCGTCAGATCAGACAATCCGGGTAAAGGAGTCCAGCACATTTCACCTCTGCCTGTTGAAAATGTGACAAATATCAGCTTCTGTTAGCTTCCTTAATTGGTTAACATTGTGACCTGCACAGATGTGAGAGCAGCCTGAGGAACTGCTTGACTCCAACCATCTCTGAGAGGGGGAAAAGGAGCAACATCCTGTCCTGCTATCCAGGCAATGGCAGCAGAGCTAGTGAGTCACTTAAACTTAAACCATAAGAGGGAATGGTAACAACAACGTCAGAAATTTTGACATTTGCTTCATTTATGTTTAAAGCTGTGACAACATCAAAGCCCTGAGAAGAAGGAGAGCTAAATGAAAACAGAAATGTCAACATCAATATTCCTGTTCACCTCATCTCACCTTACCTTCAGCAGTAATGTTTAGTTTAATGTTAATTCTAACAAATAACAGGGGTAATGTTTTAGTTTGACCGTGAAACGTAATATTCAATCTAATGTCAACTCGTCCTGGCAGAAGGCTGGAAGAATCTGTTGCCACAGCAGCGTTACTGACTGTCGAATCACAGACAATTTTTTTCAGCTGTTTCAATTCATCACTTTGAAATTAATAAAATCATCTTTAATTAATATTTTGTATATGTCTGGTTTGAAAACGGGTAATAAGCAGGATAATGCATAGTGAGCAGGTGGTTGTTCTATGCTTGTTTCTATTTTACCTAACCACCTGGTCACAACACATTATCCTTTTTTATTACCCGACTTCCTTCTTATGTTCCAGCTTTGTAAGAAGCTTGATTCTGATTGGTCAAAACCCTTTGACAACCCTTTGACCACAGTTATTAACTTTCACTAACATGAGCAACACCAGATGCAAACTGATCAAACGTCATGTCAAATCAATCAGTGGAAAAAAGTGATGTCATGTTTTGCTTCTGCTTGTTGACACCATAGACTGTAAGGTGAGGTTAAACCGTTAGCTTCTGTGAGCATCAAAACAATGTGGCTAAAACGCTAGTTTTGGTTAGCATGCTAAATTGGCAGGCGAAATAACACTTCCATATTGGATCCAGCAATCCCAGCAACGAGTGAAGCAGGTGAATGAAACTTTAGCTCGCTAAAAAGAAACTTAATCCATGAGCGGTGGTGATGATAGCAGCAGGGTTCAAAGTTGTGACATTTGTTTAATTTTTAAAGGTGTGTGAACCGCAGAGCTCAGAGAAGGAGAGCTGAATGAGGACAGTTTCATGTTAAATCGACCAAAACAGGTAGATAAGAATCCATCATCATGGAATGCTAACTGCAGTGAAATCACTGGAACTATTTTAGTTTTTTTTACGTGTTTGCCAGGTAATAAGCCGGATAATTTATGGTTAGCAGGTAGTTATGGGAAATAGAATCCCGACACCCTTACATAAAGCATTCAGGTTCCTCACGTCGTGCTCCCCTGTATACCTTTCACTTATAATGGACTGTGATAATGTAAAACCTTCTTCTCTCCTTCTCAAGAGAAAAGGATTCATTGGCATTTAGGTTTTATAACTTCATGTTGAATAACTGGTATGGTAATGTATCTTTGTCATGTCTGCTATGTGAAGTATTCATGGAGACTGGACTGTATGCTTCAATACAAAGTGGTTGTGCTGTCTAATGTTGGTTGCAAATTGTAACTACAATTTGTAAGTAATGCGTCTCGCTGTCTTTTAAAAGAAGATGCATCATCTTTTTGAAAGACACTATTTTCCAGTCTCATTGAAATGTATACAAATGCAGAGACCAAGGTGTTCTTTGACAAAGATGGAGGCCAAATAGTTAGTGGGCAGAATCAAGCAGGAAGAACCTACTAGAAAGAGCTTTGAGGGCTACACCATCTAGACACAACATCTTAAAGCTCCTATGAGGAGATTTTAGCAGGTTAACAACTTCAAATTAATGTTGATGAATCTTTATGATCAAACAAGAACATGAGCTGCAGGATTGACTATTTCTATCTAGTTATTTTCAACGTTTGAAACTGCTTCAAGGTTGATGTCAGATAAAGTGATGAACAGCCTGTGATACATTTGACTGAAATTCCTTCACAGGAGCTTAAATGGGGAAATCCACACGTGACCATCCAATATTTGTCACCTCTTTCAACAAATATGTAAATAAAAATAAATACAATTCAATTAGAAGCAGTCTGGCTAAATACAGACACTATCTGTACATAAACCAAAGTGGTGGAGTCTAATGTGTTATTTTTCTATGGGCCCAAATCCTCTGGTACCACCTCTAAACAAAAGACATCAACAGTTAGCCATAAATGAGAGGTTGCTAAGTGTTTGTTCTTTTCTTCTGTCCTAATTAACACAAAATGAGGAGAGAGATTAAAGGGTCGATGTAATAGTCATTAATGTTGCAGCCAAACAAACGGGTACTTTTCTGTTCAGAGCAGGATTAATTCTGATATCTTGCCAAGAAACTTTGGACATAACTTTAGTTGTTTTTGTTTTTTGAACAACTAACCAGTTCTCTGTTGTTGTTCTTATTAGAGTAGTCTCTAACACTTTGTTGCCTTGTCCCTTTCTCTTAAAAATGTAAACACCCCCCTCTCTCTCTCTCTCTCTCTCTCTCTCTCTCTTTCTTATTGTTTTCCAGCTCTCCTCTTCGTCTGCTCTTCTGTCTACCCCTCCGTTGAAGGTTTGGCTCACAGCTCCAGGATCTCTGCAGAGCACAGAGGTTAACAGTTCAATGTCCTTCTCCTCTCTCCCTCACTAAATTATTCAACCAGCAGCTGATGAGCTCGTCGATTGTATCAAGATGGAGACAAATCAGACATGACACTTTTGTCATCTTTGGCTTCACCTGGAAACACAAACTTTGACTTCAGGGTCTGCCAAAAGCAGCACATTTAAACTATGTGACCACGGCTCACTTCTCTGTTGTTTCATCGTGTTAGCTGAGTGACAGTTGAAACGTGCACCTTCAGGCGCTCTCCAGCCAATCCCTATCTGCGAGGCCCCTGAGACTGTGCATTACCGTGCAGCAGCAGCATAACTTCATTAAAGTTTTATTGTGTCTTGGAGCAAGCTTGACGGGAGCTCTAAGCTGCCTGCCTGCGTGCCACCACTGACTGAAAGTACAAATGCTCCTCCCTCTGACTCACTCCTCTATTCAGACTCTCTCTCTCTCTTCATCCATCCTTCTTCCCTTCCTCTCTGGTCAAGCTGAGTGCTTGTTAAATAACATGATGGTCCCCTGAGATTTGTCTATAAGCCTGCTGTTGAGCAGAGGGGCCAGAGGACTCTCTTACTCACTTAAAGCTGTCTCTTCTGGTGTTAGACTTGCCTTTAGAACTCAGGAGAGAAATTGGGGAAAAAAAAACAGATCAAGCAGGCATTTATCTCTATACTGCAAATTCAGACAGACTAAGGATTGTTGTTGCAGCCCTCCTGCTGCCATGGACCTGCTTCAGTCCCACTGCTAAAGCTCTAATTTTTTTAAGTCAAACTTATATAATCATCATCTTAGTGTTATTGCAAATTTGAGACATATTTCCACTTCAATTACGGCATCCTAACCATAAGTCTGAATTATTGTCTCCTCTTGTCCATCTGTCTCCCTGTTTATTTGTCTCTAGCCATCCCCCCCTCTCTCTGCCTGGAGCATAAAAGCAAGTTTTAAATACCTGTGTTAGTTTATGATTATCTGGCTTCACTACCCTGATGAAGGAGATCACACTGAGTAGTTTCAGCAAGCTGGTTATCAACTTGATGAATCAACCCAGGATGTCTTTGAGCGTGTTCACATGAACAAGGCAGAGTTAGCAACATGTGAGTAGTCACCCACATGAACATGTCAGCAAATCTTCATATTGGACTGCATAAAACATGGACGTAGTCTCAGTGACGTCATCCACTTACTTTTGGTTAACTTAGTACTCGACTCAACTCTCATCTTATTTTCATTAATATAGCACCTTTCATACATTCAAGCCAGGTTAGTACTCGACTCAACTCTCATCTTATTTTCATTGATACAGCACCTTTCATACATTCAAGCCAGGTGCTTCAAAAAAAAACAGAGTGGCAGGAAATAATAGCAATAGGTAAAATGATACAAGTCTAAAACAAGATAAAGAAAAATAATGTGAAATACTTAAAAATCAAATCATTACAATGAAATCAATAAAATTAAATAAAAATAAAATAACATAAAATAAGATAGAATAATATAAAAAATAAAAATGATGCTAAAACACTAGTAGTAGTAGTAAAATGCAGTCCAGGCCTAAAAATAAATTACTCCAAATTAAAAGCCAGATTAAAAAGGTAAGTCTTAAGTTTACTTTTAAAAACACACACAGAGAGAGCTTATTGTTTTAATGTCCAGATGAACAGAGTTCCACTGTTTAGGGGCATAGAAAACAGGCTGGTCTCTTGGCGGCACTTGTGAGGGATACATGAGGAACATTTAAAAAGGAAGCATTCAGGGACCTCGGTGATTGAGCTGGAACATTATATGACGGGAGATCTGTGACGACTAGCTTCTTGGGCTTTTTCAGGTGGCACAACTATCAAACATGGTGGAAAACTGCTGCCAAGCTGCAAACTAACCCCAGCTGGTCTTCTCCCTGGCTCATATGGGTTCAGTAAACACACCTCTGCATTTCACTTTATGAGATATGCTTGTCTCAAAGCACTATTGGTGCTCACAGAAGAATATGAGCAAATGAGAGCAGATTAGAAATATGTAGATTGTGAGAATACAATATCTGGAATCCAGCTACAGAAATGTGCAAGAGAAGAGCTTTGTTGTACATGTGAACTGCAATGTGGTGCTTTTATTGAGTGTGACTTTCCCTGAGTGCAATATTAGCACCACAGCAGCTTTTCCGGGAGCTTCCCAGCAGTGGGTGTGTTCGCACCAAGTCGATCTGTCAATGGACCTGAAAGGATCCTTTGGTAAATGTAATCCAGAATCAATTTGACTTGCTTGTGGCTGGATTTGTAGCACAGGATTTATGTGGCTGCTCACTCTGTGTGCTTTTGCTCCACAGAGTATTTTTTTTATCCTCTGAGTCAACAGCAGCTACATGGAGGTTGCTGGGGCAAAGCAGAAGGTCATATTTCAGCATACATCTTTATGAGATCACCTTATTGTTTGCAGTCATTTTGAACTTTGTGTTAATTCCTCTTTTCTATGAAGTTGTTGTGATTTTAATGGCTTTGTGTATTTTAGCTTTTAGAGCTGCAGCAAGTCAGGGATCAAGAGGTTCAGTGCTCTATTTTTAAGTGCTGATAGATCAGTGTGTAGTTATTTTAAAATTTGATGTCAGTAATGTCAGCAGTGCAAGTCTTTCGTTCTTTATACGTAACTGTCAGGGGACGTGTTATCATGCACTCTGACATATTGTGCTAACAATACCATTTTACCAGCCTTAAACTGAAATGTTTGGGTCCAACACCCTTAGAAACTGTTCATTGGTGTGCTATTTGTAACGCAAGATACACCATACAATCAGAGTGTATAGGGTATATTTTGTGTGTCGGGTAACTGTTGGGAAAATGACAGTGAAGACCTGCAGATAGCAAAAAACCTTCAATTCTAAGGTTTTCCCTCCAACAGTGTTCATGTTTGTTGGCCATGATGGTGATGCAACACAAGTATATTTTTTAGGTATTTCTGAAACACCTAAAATTACAGAGGCATGGTTTCAAGCACTGTTAGAAAATGATGATGTTTCCAGAGTCGCTTATTATTCTTTGTCTCGGGCACGGAGCCCAACGAGAGTGAACTTGCTGCAAAGGCCAAAAAGACAAGTTCAAAAAGTCTGAAGTCCGCAAATGAAAGAAGCATGCTGCCAAAAACCAAAATGAGGGAATCAAAAGAGAAAAACATGGGAATACATACACAATGCCAAATCAAAAAACACAAACAACAAATGCAACAGAAAAGTGCAGCATACTCAGTCATCACAACAGACACAACCCTATCTCAAACTGGGGCTTGACAGAGTTTGGGGCTTAGCTTATATGATTTAATCTGAAGGATAATTTGACAACCTTGTTTGTCTTATTTCTGACAACACAATTAATACCACTCTCACTCTTCTATGTTAAATCTTCATATCAGGCCAAGAGAGTGATATTTGAACCACACTGTCTAACTTCTTCTCTTGTGACTGTAGACCGTGACCTCTGCTGCTTCATCATTTATCACTCTTTTAAAATTCTCATTGCAGGTCTCTTAATTTATGTAAATGTGTTTCTAAATTGCTGGGATAGATTTTAAGTTTTTATGATCAAATCTCTGTTCTGCCTGATCCCTCTCTGCACTAAACATACATATAATTTAAAATGTAGGCTGACCTTTGAACCCCTTAAGCCTGACTGATTTTAACGAGGGTTAATCAAGGATATGAGCACATTCTACTTGTATAATAGGTTTCCAAACTTCAGGAGCATCCTAGCCGACTTTCTGTAGGAAAGTAATTTCTATTTTCAGGTTGTGTTTCAAAATGCATCATCTGTCGGCTTGAGTCCTGAATTTGGTATCTGAATTGTGTTAAATTTCATTTGTTGTAAGAGTAGCATCCTGGTGTTTCATCAGGCATTGGATGTCACAGGAAAACAGATCACTCAGCGAACACGGAGGAGAGAATTCAATCTGCAGAACAGACCTGCCGTCACCGGACAACAATATAGCTCTACAAATTTCTCTAAACATTTAACTATGTGCAAGTGCAGCAGACAATCTGCTCTAAGACACAATTTCTTAACGTCAACTACATTCATGCTTATTAAGTTGCTAGTTGGGCTATAAATTAAGGCTAAAGCATAAAAAAGGGAGTCTATGCGGAAGGGACTTTACCCCTAACCACTGGCTTCACTGGGAGCTCAGAAAGTTGGCCATTACTTACTCCCAAAGGCTCCTGTGGTTTCTTCAATTTGACATAATTTTTGGTGTCTCTATTGTTCTGGATTCCATTTGCAGTTCAAGTATATTTAATTTGATAGAAACAGTCTGTCTGGTGAGAAAAACAATCAAACCAAATGTCCATCGTCTGTAAAGATTGTGCTTTTATCAATCCTTATGTGTATTCACGTGCAGCCAACAATTTGCTTTTAGATGTATGGATACAGCTCAGTTTACAAACAACATCATGAAAGTAGTCATTTAATACAAAAAGGTAAACTTTCACATATTCTTATTTCCACTACATTAAACTAAACTAAACTTATTTTTAAACTAGATGTCTCTTGTCTTCCTTTCGACAACACACCATAGATTTTCTAAAAGGTTCAGGGTTAGAGGGGTTGGCTTGCTAGTCAAGCACAGTAACATCATCGTCAGCAACCATGGTCGTAGTAGTTTTGGTGCTGTGGGCAGGTGCTAAGTCCTGCTGGAAAAGGAAATCAACATCTCCATACTGCTTGTCAGCGGATGGAAGCATGAAGTGCTCTAAAACCTCCTTGTAGATGCTGTATTGACTTAGGACTTGATAAAACACAGTGGACCAACACAAGCAGCTGACATGGCACCCCAAACCATCACAGACTGCAGAAACTTGACACTGGACATCAAACACCTTGGATTCTGTGCCTCTCCACTCTTCCTCTAGACTCTAGTCTCAAGGACCTTAATTTACAAATGAAACGCTAACTTCCATCTGAAAAGAGGACTTTGGATCACTGAGCAGCAATCCAGTTCCTTCTTAGCCCAGGTAAGACTCTTCTGACGTTGTCTCTGGTTCAGGAGTGTCTTGATATCAGGAATGTGACAGTTGCAGTCTCTTTCATGAAGACGTCTGTGCATGGTGGCTCTTGATGCACTGACACCAGCCTCAGTCCACTTCTCACAAAGCTCTCCCAAGTTCTTGAATCCATGTTTCTTGACAATCTTCTCAAGGCTGCGGTCATCCCTGATGCTTGTGCAGCTTTTCCTACCACACTCTTCACTTCCAGTTGACTATCCATTAATTTGCATCGATAAAGCAACTGTTGAACAGTCAAAAATGACCTCTATGGCTTCCCTCTGTGGCTCAGTGGGTAGAGAGGGTCGTCTCTCAATCGTTCTCAATCTCAAGGTTGGTGGTTGATGGTCCTTTACTATAGCAGCCTCTACCATTCCCTTCATTATGGATGGTGTTGACAATCGTCTTATGGACAACAGTCACATCAGTCGCATCTGATCCCAACATTTTCACAATATTCAAACTTTTTGAGCTGCATTTGGATTCCTTGAACTCTAACTTGCCCTCTCGATTTTCGTTCTGATTATAAACAATGGTAAAGCACAGCAGTGGAAGTCATAACTAGATGTCCTTTATTGCTAACCGCTGCGTCAGCAGCACCAAAAGTTGTCTTTTGCTCCCACAGGCTCTTTCGTTCTCAGATCATAGCCACAATTGTTTAACACATCCATTAGTTTCTTTGAATCGTGTCTGGATAAATGTCCATTTGAATTTTAATCATGTCTTTCTGTCCATATGCCTTCTATTGAAATATTAATAGGAACAGTGTAGCTGGGCATCTTTGAAGCAGATCAAAGTGTCAGTGCCTTCAAAAGACTGTTGACTGGTTGTATGGGAACCATACTTCAAACTCTGTCATACATTAAAGAGTGTCTTTACCATGTTTGTCATGCCTTGTTAACACCAGTCACCAGAGACAAAACATGAGCACAGTATTAAAACATAACTACTGATTACTTTCACTGTTACCATGGTTAACCACATCCTATCAAATCCATCCTGTCCAAATTAGAAGCTCTCTGCTTGAAGGTTTTATTAGAGGCTTTAGAGACAGGCCAAATAATCAACAAACCACTCTGTGATTATTCAACTACACAGCTGGGAAATAAGCATCCAGCGTCAGGCTGTGGTTCAGCCCAGCCACGTTTCCTCCCTGAGTGTGAGTGAGTGTGAGAAAGAGAGAGAGAGATGCCACGGCAGATAACAGGTGAGAGATGGATAGAAAGTGAGACAGATAGAGAGACGGAGAGACTGTTAATTAGAGGGTGTGACGTGCCCCCAGGATGTAGTGTTGTGGTGGTAAATATTCAATAACATGTGACGGGGTTAATCCTCAGAACAGCATCGGTGACAGCGAGAAGAAACCAGTGTCGTCGCCTTGAGATGAGCGATGGCTGTGGGAGGGAAGCAAGAGAGGAAAGAGGAAGAGAGGGAGGAGGAAGAGATGGAAGGTGGTGTGGCACATGGCCTGTTACCATGGCAATGAGTCCCATGTCGACCTGCAGAAAATAAATTAATTCAATTTTTCTCTGACATGAAAATTCCTCTCTCTTTTGAGCTGCTCAACTTTGTCATGCTGGACCTCTTGCCCTCTTTGTGAGGTGGATTCATGCTGCCAAATAATGAGAACAACACGGCTTTCAGATCTGCTGTTTACTGTATGCTGACAGTGAGATAACGCTTAGTCATAGGGCTCATTTATATTCATACTGCTGTAACTTATGCTCACAGACACAAAGTAAACCCTGTGCTGCTGAAAGAGACTTGTTTGGAGCGCTGTTCAAAACGTGCTGACATCATTTTTTCGTGGCATATTGTGTGCCTGGATGTGTTTGACACGTCGGTGGCTGTGATTTATAGAGGTGAAAAACTGATGTTGATGTTTTGGAGATGAGAGACTTCTGCAGGTGGTGAGGGACGGAGGAGAGAGAGAGAAGAGGGGCAGGAATGGAGACTGTAACACCAAACTGAAGACAGACAGTGTGTTAGTTGCAGTCTTGTCACATTTCATCAACACTTTGTTGCTATACATCACAACATGAACAACAGAACAAACACTGAGCTGTAGCCTTTCATAACTTACATAACATAGATCAAAACAAACACCTACAACAATTCTGTCTCATTTCCATAACTGATATTTGATTTCTGATTATCTTTGCGCTGTATCAAATGATCATGCAGAAGTGTTGCTCATAGAGTTGACAGTTTTATGTTTGCAAGCATGCAAGCTGCAGCAGCTCAGTTAGGTAACTGACTTACAGATGCAAAGGTAGGAAGTGTAGCCACATAATAGGCTGATACTAACTTTGACTTAAAATGAATGCAAGATTCCGGTGAAAGTGATGTATTCATGGAAAAAACTTTGTGAGTTGGGAGTTCGATCCAGTTTGAGACCTTTTGCATAGAATCATATCTTGATATCAAAATATTAAATACATGAGAAAATTTGAAGTTTTGCCTTTATGAATGTTAAAATATGGCTGTCTGGTAACTTTTAGATTTTGAATGATAAGTAAGGGATAATGTATGATTAGCATGTAGTAATGGAAAATAAAATCCCAACAGTGTAAGACAAGACTTCTTGAACCTTACATTATCCAAGTTATTGTCCGGCTCCCAGCTTAAGATACAGACACGTTGACAAAAAAAAGGTTGAAAGATTATTGAATTGATTTTAAATGATTTATATATATACAGTTTTTTTGTTAAATAGTCCCAGTGATTCCTCTGCAGTTAGCCTTCCATGGCAATGGATTCTTATCTACCTGTTGCGGTCGATTGAACATGAAACTGTCCTCATTCAGCTCTCCTTCTTCTCTGAGCTCTACGTTTCACACACCTTTAAAAATAAACAAGGCAAATGTCACAACTTTTAACCCTGCTGCTATCATCACCACCGCTCATGATTAAAGTTTCTTTGTAGCAACCAGTAACTTAAGGTTTCTCTTACCGGAGGCTCTGCCGCTGTTGCTTATATTGTTGGGCAGGATCCAATATGAAAATGTTCGTAGCCTGCCGATTTAGCACGCTAACTGAAACTAACGCTTAACCAAATTGTTTTGATGCCAACGGAAGCTAACGGTTTTACCTCACCTTTACAGTCTAAGGTGTCAACAAGCAGAATCAAACTGTGCCGTAACAATTTATTTTTCTGCTGATTGATTTGACATGACGTGATCAGTTTGCCTCTGGTTTTGCTCACGTTGGTGAAAGTTAATAACCGTTGTCAAGGGGTTTTGACCAATCAGAATCAAGCATCTTATACAACCGGAAGATCAGTAAGAAAGCCGGGTAATAAAGATGTATAATTTAGGTGATATAGCACTCATACCATCCATCCAAAATCTGTACCGCTTAGCTGGGACTTGGTGTATTCAGAGTCACTATTTAACCTCACTGTGGACTCTGAGGAGGAAGCTGGAGTCCCCCCAAAAAAGAGAATAGAAAAGACCAAACCAGCCAGCAGGTTTCTATCCATAACCTTGTTTCCGTGCAGTGATAGCTCTAATCTCTGTACCACTGTTCCACTGCACACATATCAGTCATATTATTATAAGATTAAGTTATACTCTAAAAGCCAAATCTGGCTCACTGAAGGTAGCTGGAATTACAAATATTATCCTGTGAGCTGAATACAGATTCTCTTGAAATTGGAAAGCACATCTGGGGAAAGAGAGAGTAACAATGATGAGAAAATGAAAGAGAGAAAGCATTTCTCTCAAACAAATCATCATGCACTGCCTCCTCTCTGATTGTGCAGGGTCTGTGAGAAAGCAATGGGGAGAAGAGAGCAGTGCACTGTTATCTTATCATTTTCAGCTACATTTTTTTTCCTGTGCAGCATGTTCCCAAACTTTAGCTTGGCGAAGATTCTGCTTGTGCACATAAATGCATGAGAAAATCAGTCAGTAAGAAAATAAGTTAAACCATTCCATCATTTCTTTTTACTTACAACAGACTGGATCAGGTTGGATCATTATAAGATTTTTCCCTTCTCTTGACTTAGCATTAGATTTATTGATTGCTGTTGAGTATCAAAATAATTCCAGTAAATGCAGCAAAAATGCCTCTGATATAAACCCAAGCTTTAAAATGGTAGAATAAAGGCTCAAACTGGCTCCAGTATATGAACACTGAAAATGCACACATGATACACGATATACAGCGAGTTAAACACCCATGCCAGAGGTGAGCACTCTCCTAGAACCTGTGTTTATGCACTAAAACACCTCTGGGTGTTTCACTTCTCTGCTTTTTATCGCTGTGTGAACTGCTGCTACAGCGAGCTCTGAGCACGGGGTGAGAAATATTGACTATCTCTCCGCGGCACATGTAGGCGCAGCAGCCTCAGCTGACTGGGGTCAAGGAAAGAGCAACTGATTTGTGCATGTGCCCTAATTCTCCTGCCCTCCTCACAGCTGGAAATGTCAAGCTAGCTTAGGAAGAGGAGACTGTTTGGAGTCATGAGCGAACTCGATGTTTGCAGAGGGCAGAACAAGAGTTTTACATTATTTACAGTGTTTGAACATCTGAAACTTTAGTGAGACTCATATGTAATTAAAAGGCATTCAGTAAAATGGTTAAGACAGTGATGGGAGTAAAATGAACTCTTTAGGGAGCTACACTTTCTGCACATTAAGCAAACAATTAAGCAAATTAATTAAAGTATTTTTTTTAAGGAGGAGCTGAATTTACACATCTTTATCTAAATCTTTCTATCATAATATTATGGACTGTAGTTGATGAAATCTCAATTTTTTATTATTGTGTCATACATATAATCATATGCCCAGCCCGCATGGTCTTATAAGACACCATGAATTCATGCAGTCCAGGGTCAGAGCGCACCACACATTCATTTGTGATAAAGAAACGGTGGTAGACCATTGTATCAAAATTAAATTACATTTAAAAATACACACTACTTAAACAGACTATCTTGTCTCTTTTTCCAAGCTTGGGGACAAAATTAGCGACCTTAAACATATCAAAGATTAAACAACCATTCTACTATTTGCTCTTCTGTCCACCGCAATATTTCAGGCTTTTCACAGGCAATTTCATGAAACAAAAACTCTCTGAGTTCATACAGTTTGTACAGTACAATTGGATCCTGAGGAACATTATTCTGAAATTGTTGAACCATTTGCTCACGCAGTCTCTCACAGAGTGGTGAACGTGTTCAGATCTTTACTTGTCCTTTTTATACCCAAGTCAACCTGTTGCAGATTAATGTTAAAACGGGTGTTGACTTTTCAACATTACATAACTTTATCAGTGTTTGTGTCCCTGTCCAAACTTGTTTGAAAACAAGTTGCTGGTAATAGATTTAAAATGAGCACATATTTTTCATAAGACCAGATTTTTCCATTTTGACATTTATTAAATTGTCTTTTCAATTCTATTTTCAATTAAAATACACGGTTTAAATTATTTGCAAAGCATCAAAATCTGTTTTATCAACATTTTACACAGTGTCCAGATGTTTTTGGAAGTGGTACTTATACTCTCTTTCCATGATGTTTGAGCTTTCCTTTGCTGAGAACGTTCTGTTCAGTTTTTCTTATGTATAGTATGTTGCAGAGGTCTTGAGATGCGTGGTTGCACCACAGCTCTGGAAGTGAATACTGTAGGTGGCAGATGTAAAGCTTGAACCTTGAAGGAAACAAAACAACAACCTTGATTTTCACTAAAGCTCAGGCTGCTGTGAACAGTGAGCTGTTTCAAAACAGTTCTCAGGTCAAAAGTCGTTAATGACCTTTTTCACGTAACAGCCACTCTGATCCTCCAATCACTCCCTTTTATGATCACAAGAGATGAAAAATGGACTGTAGTGTAAACACAGCTGAAAGGTCACCTAAAATAAAAATGATTTTCATTCATTCTTATGTCTGACCACACAGAGCGTCAGGCAGAGTGGAAGTGAGGTGAAAATGAGGAAGAGATCCAAGGGAGAGTCTACATCTCACAATCACAGACTTAATAGATTCTCACGATTTGTTTTGCTGCATTGCAGCAATGGTTCCCTCATGGCTCTCTGTCTGGAAAAGAGGGAGAGTCAAAAAAAGTGAAAAAAAGAAAACATGGTAGTCAAATCTCAGTTCAACACATTTCATTAAAACACTTTGAAATTAATTGATCTGTTTTTATTCTGAATATATACAAGCATTACGATGATTAGAGAGTTGTTTTTTCTTGCTTTCATTTGAGGTCATTTTTCTGCTCATTTCTGAATCATGTTATCCATTTTTTAATCCACCATATATCAACCCATCATGTTTTCATTTCATATTCCTCCAATTTGCCATTTTATTTTTTTGTGGCATCAACACTCTTAATTTATCTCAGGCTGTGGTATTTCATTTCTCAGACCAGATCAAAGCAATTTATCAGCCTCTGCTCCAACACAGACATCAATTCAAAAAACATCAATATTACTCTGAGGAAGGTGTTGCCTGTTGCTTGATGACTTAGACAGATTTAACAGTCTTCTATTTTTTCTGTGACAAATCAGCTAACCCCTGAAGGGATGT